>NW_008795036.1:4037161-4044962 GCF_000699145.1 Aptenodytes forsteri
GCATAAGTAGTTCCATAAATAGAGTTGAAATTAACCTAAATTTATCAACATTTTTCCATCTGTAAAACACACAATATTAAATTCTTATGAAATAATTAGGCATACAGTTTGCTTACTCAGAAGCAAAACATACTGCACCATAAATGGGCAGTTTTCTCTCTGATTTTTTTAAAATATGTTTTACAAAAAGAACCTCCTTTGTATATTCCATCCTGCCAGATAGGCAAAAGCAATAATGAAGGTATGTAGCAACTATGATGGTTGTTAAAAAATAAAAGCAGAAACAAAGGAGAAACCCTGTACTCTTCACAATAGTGGCATATTTTTTGGCCTGCAAATATCTCAAAACAATAGTTTTTCTTCAGAAAGACTTGAATATTTTATTTATGGATGTTGAACACAAATTTAGTGCACACTGTAACTGTATATAAAGCTCTGCTTTATTTTTTTATGAGAACACCCCAGGCAAACAAAGATATAATGTAGACCTGATGTCAGCCACCCTAATAAAATTGTTACGATTTTCTTTTTTAAACTCCCCAGGTGGAAGGAAAGAATTCACAAGTTTGTTATATCTACTACTTATTTAAATATAAGCTCCTCAGATCAGTAAATAAAAGGAAACGGGTGTAATTTTGTTTGTGTCATCCTTTAAAGAGACATTTACTATTTTGTTAAATATTATGGCACACCACCATACTGAATCTAAACTCACTTAACTATCAAAATGCATTTTAAAGACAATTGCACTTTTACTGTGATTCTGGATTCAGTGTAATGTAAGTATCTTGTCTTGTTCCAAGCAAGCATACTGTTAGTAAAATACATGACATTTGCTGAACAACCTTTAAGGAAATAATTAGATAAAGACAAGCTGCTGTTTTTCAGCCCCTATCAGATTAAAAATGTTTACCTCTTTACCAGACAGGTATGATGCAGTTACTATCAAAATTATGCAAATAAGTTTACCATTAGCTAGATGTGTTAGCAATATTACAAGTAAATACACAACCTGCGCAAAAAGAATTCTTTTTTACTTATAAAAGGTTCCACGTTTTACCTTTAAATCCTTCTAAAGATCATAAAGATAAATGCCTTTGTAATGTTTGAATCTATTTATAACACACAAGTGCTGCTGCTGGAGGTGAAGTTAAACCAGCGTTTTCACAGGGAAAGTGGAAAATTAATTTGAGCCTCTCCCTCCGACACTCCCTAGCGGCTAAGCACGGAGGGGCACCGCCCTGCCCGACCGGGCCATGGCGCAGACAGAGAGAGGCGCGGGCTGGCGGCGGCCGCCCGCCGCCCCGCACCGGGAAGCCCTTTGGGCGAGGTACAAGGCGAGGCAGCCCCGAGTGCCAGCCTTGACAGATTAGGGAAGCAAAGAAATCCCACGAGCGTAACGCTTGGTCGTTGTCCCGCGGAGGAGCGAGCACCATCGCCACGCGCGCCACTGCCAAGAGTTGGGAGGCGAGAGAGGCAGCGCATGGATTTCACACCGGGCAGGGAAAGAAAAATGACAGCACGGCATCCTGGTGTATGAACAGTCCCGTGCCCCCGTACCGAGGCACTCCGAAGGAAATACAGACAGGATTTTTCAGTTCTGATTCTCTGTCTCTCTGCATTCTTCCATTTAAGCTAAACTTTTCACGTCTGTGCACGTGTGTGTGTGTGTGATTAAATAATCCAAAGGCTATGGAAGAGAGAGACATAACAATTCAGCTGAAATTAAATCCCAGAAAGGGGAAAAAAAAAATAACGTCCAATTCACTGCAACTAGCGAATCGTTTGTGGAAATGCTTAATCTAGGAAGCATGTTACACAAAAACAACAATGAACACGCTTAATAAATCTCTAAATTCTTCCTAAATAATCAGGTAAACAAATTCTGAAGGGGTTTCCAAGAAATCTAAATATGTGACTAGACACAAGTTTACATGACTAGAAGTACATTCTAAGCAAACACTGTTTAGCATCTCACAGTCCATTCTTAGAGGCGCAATTGTTACCGTAGTAATTTTTCTCCCCCCCTTTTTTTTTTCTTCTTTTTTTCTTTCCTTTTCTATAGCCCGTTAAAGTGCTCCAGGGACTTATTATTGTGCATCCCTTGTCCTGACCATAATTGCCCTCCAGGTACAATCCTTCTCATGACTGAGATGTCCTAAACATGGCCAGGTGGTCTCTAGGGCAGCCGACATATTTCCGCAGTGTAAGGACCAAGTACTGGGCACATCCCAGTTCCACGAACACCAGAGGGGACAGAACTAACGCTGTTTACCTTATTAAAATCTGTGATTCTTGATGAACTTCTCGTATATGCTCTTGAGAAGGGGTCAAATACATTTTCCTCTCAGAGGACGAACTCCTTTAATGAATCATGTGGCTACAATAAAAATCTAAACACACAAGAAAGCTGAGATTTTACACATATAATCCAAAATACTCAATTTGAGAGATTAAGAATAACACAGCATTGATTTATTTTCCAGAATACTCAACACAGTATTAAACTGTAAAACGACTTTGTAAACAAATTAAATTTTGGCCCTTAAGACTATGACATTGTAACTAAATGGGTAAATGAAAAATATTTTAGTTACAGCTAAGGCCTCTCAATATATTTCAGGGATAATGAATGAATCCTTAAATCGATACCATAAAATATACAGAATTTATAAATAATTAAGACATTTATCTTCATGGTAGAGAATAAAGTTATTGTATGTAGTTTAGATATGAAAATGAAATTCCTGTATAAAACTGGTACCATTTTTATCATTTGTAGAGCTCAGTAGCACTGCTTATTAATAATAGATTAAGCAGTTGTAGCCAGCTATATAAATTGGCAGTTGATTGCAAAGGGACCTAAAATTGCAATAGCACAGCATAGCAGTTAATGCAAAAAATGGCCCTTTCATTTGTAAAATAACAAAAATCTGCACCTTAAATTGCTGCGCTCAGCTTGTAGCTGTTGTAAGGCAAAAATGAAAGTAATATGATAAAATTAAAGTGATATGGTAGTAGCATTTGCCAGCAAATATGAGTACAAATAAAAGTCAGTTTCAACACTTCCTTCTCATTGAAAATTAAAGCAAAATATTCACTGGTTTACATGATGAATTCAGAATCACTCGATCTGAGAAAGTCAAAAGGCATACCTAATATTTCAGTGTTGTACTGTGAGCTACTTCATACAGTACAAATGAGTAATGTACCTTTGAAAGAATTCCACTCTGCGAACTGCTAATGAGTGGCTTTTCAGAAGCAAGCTGCTTTTCCAGGGGCTTAAAAGAAATTCCTGTGTATCAACTTAGTTGTATGCAAATTAGGTTTAAAAAAAGAAAGACCTGGATGGGAACTGAGAGCAATGAAACCTTGCAAAGTACAACATAGATGAAATGCAAGGGTAAACATACTTTTGTATGTGTTAAAGTCACCGCTTCATGCCTAACACTGAAAAGGCTTACTAGAAAACATCTGCTTCTACAAAAGCTAAAGTCAACTTGGCAAAAGCAAGTGATAAACGGCCAGTTTCCATTTAAAATGCCTAAACCCAGGAACAAAATAAAAAGAATGTTGAGACTCTGGAAGTGTCCACTTTTATAAAACTAACATACAGAGTTTCAGTGATTCAGTTCCTTCAGTGTTTGGATAGTATAAGCATTCTTCTAATCATGCACAATTAGAAATACTAGAAAACCGCAACAGATATAAAAGTCACTTATATTATAAAACCTTGACTAACAGGAAAAAAACAAGTATTACAAGATTCTTCTGTAGTCTGAAAAAGGTGTACATAGAAAAATAGTGAATAGTGCATGACTAAGCACATGAAATAAGAAAAATGTACAGGTCAACTCATTTATAGTAATTCAACCTTCATCTTCTGATTTACTTACTGTAAAAAAATCTATTACAGCCACAATTTGGTAGTGAACTGTAGCCATCTACTGGAATGAACAGATAAAGCAAATGTTTAAGACAATGTTCCTCCCCAGGAATTTAGCTTGCTTTGCATGCTCTCTAGTATACGCCAGAAAAATGAACGGTGTTAGATGCTATTAATACTGGAGAAGAGTATCTCTCCGAGCCAGTGCAGGCTAAACAATGTCAAAAATACACTCATTCATTTGGCAAGCACATTTTAAAAAAAAATGCAGTACTTTTTACAATAGCAATGCATAGATTGTTTGCTATAAATGGTGAAATTTTATCTTATGATCACTGTATTTACATTTTCAAAAGCATATAATAGCAAGTGTTTCAAGTGAAACAAAATACTACTTATTGAATGTTTGTTTTAAAGCAAATTATATAATTTCAGCGCTTTATGAATTTTAGACAGTGAATTTCATTGATTACCATCGACGTAACATAGTACTAATAAGCTTAACTTTCCTTTATTTTAAAAAGAAAAAAAGAAAAGATCAACCCATGCCAAAGTCTGCTGCTGTTCTGAAACATGAGGGCTTACCCCAATACTTAAGGCAATATTCTGAGTACAGCGGTTCTGGTTGCATCCAACTGTCATGAGGTAAGGAGGCATGTATTAATATTCCTAGAGGAATTAATACAACCTATGTTCAGCTTTTAAGTACATCTTCTAAGACATCTCAAATTCTACCAGTAAAGGAGTGAATGTTGAAGGGATAGGAGGGACCTGCAGGAAAATCCAAACCCATTACGGAGGAAAAACAACCTGCAGAAAGAGACGATACCTTTTATTAGACTAGATGATACTATTGGAAGAGTGAGCAAGCTCTCCTCTTAGGCTCAGAGGAAGGGACTGAGCTGGAAAGTACGTCTGCTTCCTCCGGAGGTATAGTTTCATCTACAAGCATCACTTCCTTGTACCTCCAAGACCCATCATCATGGCTGCAATAACATGACTACTAATAGTCTGTTCTCAGCGAAGACAATACTAGTAGTGCAGTGCCGAAGGACAGTGATTCAGTCCCAAGCTGCAGGTGTCAAGATATGTCGTCAGATGTAGAGATGCTAATAAAATTGTTGAATGGGGAAAGGGGAAACCAGCCACAGTAAGATCCTGTTGTTCCACTCTTAATGCAGTTTTTGGCCAATTTAATTTCCGTTATGAGGGGACTCACAGGCTACACTATCAGCACACATTCCCCTCTGGCCTCTGGGCTTTTTGGCCCTACACAAGCAACATCAGAGTCTCTTCCAAGCATTTCAGGTGTCCTAAGGCACTCAGTTCACGTTATTCATAAATGCAGCAGAAACATGTTTTCTGTTGCATTTGGGCCCTAAAACAGACACAGGAGATTTCTCAAGATTTAATGTCTGCCTTGAGTAAAATTAGCCCATCAAAATAAGGCACAATGTTTAATCACCACAAAAGAAGGGCAATCCAAGAAGATGGGAAGCATAATGGCCTAAATCTTTAACCTTATGAGTTGCTTCTAGAACTGTTTCCTGAAAAAGGGGACAAATACAGCTGGTAAGGGAAATGGAGGATGTTGATAGCATTCAAAAAGCAACAGCAAATCACTGATGTGTACACACACACACACACACACACACACAATCACACACACACATACAGAGTACACCCTACAAAATGGGAGAGCGACTAAAAAATCCTTATGCCGTGATCAACCCCTATATAACTCAGCCTCTATGGCTCAGAGGAAGCCAGCACAGTATTAAGCAAAAACTGTTACACAGAACAAGTCAGCAGAGCTTTGCAGTCAGAGGGATGTTAAGGTCTCCTGAACTGTGCCTGAAATTTTCTAAGTACATTTGAAGATCTGCTCCAATGTATTTATTGTGAGACCGGCAATGCCACATATGAAAATCAACTATTCTTCTCAAAAAATCCCTTATCTAAGCTTTATGACCTTAGAAGATCAGCACCATTCAATAATTCCAAAAATCACAAATCACTGTCTAATAAAGTGAAATGTAACTAAACAATTTTAAATGGGGAACAACATCTTGGCAAGTCACTTACAAAAGCCCATTAATGAAATTAATTAGTTAAGGTATAAACAGTAAAACTTCTACTCAGCAAATTCAGCCAGATTAAACTCTTTACATTGATGGGCTCTCATCGACGAAACCATTTTTTCTACAGCAAATGGGGAGGAATTTATATGAACTATCCCACCAGGCAGAATTGGTAGTGAGCAGATGGGGTAGTAACATCTTTAACCAGCACCATTAAGTCTCAAAAAGGATAAATATACTCATGCTTCAAAGCATAAACCAACCATGTATTGTCATCAGGAGTTGGGGGGAAAAAAAGAAAAAACAACAAACAAAACCGAAAACCCCAGCCCTCCACCCCCCGCTATTAGGGAAGTTTACTCAGTTACTGCTCAGTACAACTCTTCTTACAGCTCTCCTGAAATAGCTGGTACATCAAGACTTGAAGGTGTTTTAGTAATTACTATAGTAAAATCAAATGCATTGATTGCTGGATTCAACCTTATGTTGATGAAACCTATTCTGAATCAGTTGGTGATATAAATTCAAAATCTCTTGTTAATATATGCTACTATTCAAGGAATTGTAAAAAAAAAAAATTTAAAAAACCCAACCCAAAAAAACCTGTTAAAAGCACCAAACAAAATCCCCAAATCAGGTCAATGCGAGGTATATGTTTAAGATAGAGGAATGATAAATAACTGTGGCTCTGCACAGACATGATGGTTTCCCCAGTATTTCAGATACTATACTACTAGATAGAACAGCTTTTTCTTTTTCTTTTTTTTCCCCCTCCCTTCTTCCAAATCATTATCAGCAGTTTTTATGAAAGACATCTCAGTGAGATAACTGGTTATGGAATCAATAAATGATATGACAGTTCATCCAGTCCGTGTAGCACTACATGGGAAATAGTGCCCTTCTTGTTAAGGTTCAGTGTTAAAAGATATGCTTGAAATACAAAAGGCTGCTGAACAAACAACACTGAATGTCAAACAATTGACCATTTCTCACAAATTTTCAAAACCTGCTGAAGAAACTAACTGCGTATAGACAGCGATAACATTTAAAATTGCCTCTATCTTTTACAGACCATCATAAAGTCGGAGGGTGAAAACTTGGTGCTACCCAAGTCAATTGCACCATGTCCTTTGACGAAACCAAAATACAGCCAAAGCATTCTGCAGTTTTACTGGCATTTTAAAAACATTTGTGTCTTCTACATAACTCTAAAAGACAAGTTCATACCATGCTACAACTGCTTAAACATAATCAACTGTCATTTTTATGTGTAATACAGGAACCCTTAAAACCCGGTTTTGATTCATTAAATTACACTGAATTAACACGTGACAATTACTGCACCCACAGCATCCAGACACCACCCCAAAAAAGAAGCGGCTAGGAAGATATAGGACCGGAAGTCTTATGGAAACTACGCAGCCGTTCCCTATATAGGGCTTTCTAGTTTTAATGGCCTATTTCACAGAACAGCCTCTCGGAAATAAACTCAACCTGTCACTACGAGGCAGACCAACGTGCTGATTATACTAAAATTATGAATCTCTTTCTGAACCGCAGTGTTATTCAAATCCCTTCCTCGATCCCCTTCCCGCTCCGTAAGGCTCAACAAGCTGGAACAATAATGTGCTGAGCCACAGCAGCGAGGTCGGTTGTACGAGGTTCTATTCGTCTTTTATACAACTGTGGGTGCATGTTTCTCGACAAATGAAGCCCGATAAAACCTGAGCCTCTGCAGTATCAGCTACTTCTGTTACTTTAAAAGGCAGGTTAGTTGCATTTCCTCCCCCCCCCCCCCCACCCCCTTTTTTTTTTTTTTTTTTTTTTTTTTCAC
>NW_008795036.1:4045388-4045801 GCF_000699145.1 Aptenodytes forsteri
TGTTTGCTTTCCCCCCCCCTCCCCCCCATCCTTTAATTTTTTTCTTTCTTCATCCAAACCGTTCCCAAAGCGTTGAGCTAACTACTTTTGTTTTCAGCAATTATTTTCACTCCAGCGCTTGGAGGACTGATTTGGAAAACAAGCACAAACTGATTCCAAACACTCTAATTATCAGTAATGAACACCTATCATATTCTATAAGTAAAGAACCGATTAGTTACACCACCAGAGAAATGTACGACTGAAAAGCGAGGCGCTAAATATGCACCGTGGCACACGCTGCTGCTGCTGCTTTTGCTCTCTGAAAAGCACGGAGGGTTCTCGGGTCCCGTCCCAGGCCCAATTCAAGGCGCACGGTCAGGCCGCGAAACCACGGGCGGGAAAGGCGGGCGGGGGAGCCACGGGAGCCGGCG
>NW_008795036.1:4048370-4079340 GCF_000699145.1 Aptenodytes forsteri
TTTAAGCATGGTAAACTAGAGAAATGGTGCTATCAGGGATGGCAACCTAGTTGCTTCTGCTGCTGTCGTCAGTTGTTTTTAAGCCTGTTCTATTCAAAACACCTACCCCGTTGCTGGGACAGCTGACAATCACGTCACAGTTCAAAAGATTTGTGACATGTATTTACCTTGGCTTTAGCCCATAAAGAGAGATTTTGCTTTCTCTCTCCATCTGTATTGAGTGTAACTACTATAATCTGTCTGGCTAATGGGAGTGTGAATTACAGTAGGAAAAATGGGATGAAAGACAACACACCACAGCCAGAAAGACTAAAATGAAATCGGGAGCTGGTCAGCTCTTCCAATTGCTACCATTTAGATTTGTTGATACCTGAAACACGAATGTACCGAGACACAAATTTTCTAGAGAAACCAGTTCTACCCTAGTAAACTAATCGCCGAGTCTCGAGAAGGTGCCCAGGGTTGTAATAAACACAGAAAGTAAGATCAATTGTCCTGAAGTGCTTAAAATCTATAGGCCTGATTCTGCTTGTACTAAACCCAGGAAACACAATTTCCAGTGATTACAGTGCAAACAGGAGGAAAAATCACTGGAAAGAAAAACAAAGTTAAGGTTTTTAAACAGACCATTTAGACGTGAAAGAAGATGTAGATGCAATGCACGCCGCATCCTCTGAGATGCTGGGGTGTTCCAATGAATTGAGCAGTAACTACTAACGTAGCAGAAGCTACGTTACGGTAATACATTTGATGCAAGTAAAATTGGACACAAAGAACCCAGATGCCCCAACAGATTGATTCAGCCGTCAATTCTTATAGATTAAATTTGGTTAAAATTGAGGGCATTCCAACAACTTACGGCTAAAAGGTATAAAACATAAATCAGAGTCTGTTTTTTCCCTTTCTGGGTAACGTCCCGTTTCTCTTACCAAACCCTGTAGTACTAGGGAAGAGATATTCATTGATAAAGATTAGGCTCAGTTAGTTATCCTCTAATTTTAAAGTAAAGTTACTAAAAGCACCAAGGAAAATCACAGCTGAATCAGGAGCTTGATGCAATTCCTACGCATAAATGATTAAAACCAAAAATAAAGCAAATGTAAACCTTCTGAATTCTGGATATAAATCCAAACCATGCGACTTAAGCCTATCAACAAAACGACTCAACCAAAATTTTAATCAGGTAAACCTCTCTCCCTGTCAGTAGCAACCACCCACACCGACAACTCTCAGGCTCCCTTCTTCTCATGGTAACCAAAACCAAGCCAACTTTTTTGCCATCTCCTTCAGCCAACAGAAGGCAATTTTTAACAGTATCTTTCTCTATGCTTAGGCCAATCCTTCTGAACCATGGATTCTAAGGACAGAAGTCTCTTTTTCAGTAGGTATACTGAATATTAGGACTGCCGCTTGCCTTAGCACTAACTGTTAAGCCCCAATTTTTGCACCATCGGCCTGTTTCCCATTAGTCACAACGCCTGCCTTCTCAGGAAGGCCTCAACCCCCCCCCGCGCGGGCACAGAAAGCGCTTGCTCTCGGAGGATGCGAGGTGCCTACGGCCTAAGAGAAACGCACGCATCCTGGACGCCAGAGCGATCTACAGTAAAGTAAAAAATTAAAAATGCATGTCTGTAAAAGCACTAGTTACACGTGCCGCACATATCATAGTCACACCGCTGTGCATCTTGATAATTACCATTTGGAAGTGCATTGAATTGGATTGCACGCAGCACAGATATTAGTCTGAATCACTATCTCCAATTCAAATACAAACATGTACTCTCACAAGTATGTCCCTTATATACCTTCCCTCTTCATCAAGTACAACTAAATCATTTTTATAATCCAATTTATCATGCGAATTGCTAAAACCACATTTTAATAAGTCAGAAAGTCGGTCTTGACTTTTCTGTATCAATTGTACTACCAGTCTCAAACAGAAGAGTCCCTCCACCGCCTGTACCCGAGTCTCCCACTCACTCGCTTTAACTCCAGCCAACTCCGTGGCAGACTTCCAGGCCAAGAAAGTCTCACGCAACACACCGTAGGATCCGTACCAGCTGTTTAAAGACGCTGGGAGCTTTTCTGAATAAAAGTAAATTGCTTCCATTTCAAGCAGTTTTCTTAAATATTAAAAATAGAGACTATGTACTGAAGGTCAGGTTTGCAACTCTAATAAAATGATAGATAACTGAACAAAAATTGGCAAGATAATATAACACATATGTTACCTTACTCGACATATTTTCCTAGTATTTTCTTATTAATTTGTTTAAAAGTGTGTGCAAGTTTGGAAAGCTATTACATAGGCTCACCTCATTTTCTTCACTGAAGTAAATGTAGACACAAGTGTATGCTAGGACCAAACAGCAGAATGCAGATAGAGAAACTCAGAATAGCTGGATCTGGAACAGTCATTTCACACGCACTTATCTCTGATCTAAACAGCTGAACAAAATACATATTTTTTGTTTGGACACATCTGTAGGTATGATGTGTGTAATTAATTGTTCATTCAAAAATGCAATTTCATGATGCATTTGATGATTTAGGTATACAACAGTTAGTTCTCAAGAGCTGACTAAAAATAGTGATTTTAATTTATTCCTGCTGCCTACAATTACCCACAACCATGTATTTTTAAATATTTCCAGCCTATAAAAATTACTAATTTTTGCCACTTGTGTTTATCTGCATTTAGACTTTGATTTGGATAAATTAAGCTCTCAAGTGTTCCTTGCTTTATGAAACTCTGCATGTTGTACACTTCAACACAAATAAATGACTTCTACCATTAGAGGTTTAAATAATGTAATGTATTTCATGCTCAGCCTGAAGCTGGATTCCAATGAAGTTGCTAATGCACGTAATGATTAAGTGTAACTCAAATACTAACTGTGTTGTTGAAAACATGACAGGCAATAATTTGGTCTATTATATTCTGCCATTTAATTGCCTAGTACAGACATTCTCTGACACGTTATGAAGCAATGATTTACAATTATTCAAGCTGCAAAGGTCAGAAAGTGACATTATAATCATCTACACAGAGATCCCTTCTAATGCACAAAAACTAGGTAATACCACACAAAAATAGTTTTACTAGAGTAGCAACTTTCTATTTCCCAAACGGCACAAGTATAAATAATTAATTTATATTACAGTACATTAAGGCATCCTTGAAAATATAATGTTTTTCCTGCTCCTACCAATAAATTTATGAATAAGTCTTTTTTGCTTGCTAAAAGCAATCTTAAGAGCAGGCTTTCACTAAAAGTAGCCTGACATTAACAGTAATCAGTTAAAAAAATCTGAAAATCTAAAAGATTTTTGAGAACACAACATACAGGAGTGCAGCCAATTTTTTGATGCAGCTGGTTAAAGCACATTCTTATCTATAAAGTATGAAGATCTATTAGCCACTATACTCAATACAGGCGAGTATTTTTCTTTAGACATTCTCAAAGCAACGAGGGTCATTAAAATATTGAACTTTATACAGATCAAGACCTCTGAACTAGTCTTAGCATTAACAGCAGCAGCAAAAGTGAAGTTATTTCCATGCTTGGGACACTATAACTCTCTCAAAGCTTGTTTATATGAGGCTTTAAAAAATAACCGAATTTAGCAAAACACTTATTTGGCAGAACATCTTATGACATCTCCAGAATTAACTGCAAAAAGGAGTTTCAAAGCAAATCAAGAACTGAGGAGCAGAAAGTAAAAAAGATTAATACCTCCATCCACCAAAAGACCAAAACAAAGCAAAAAAAACCCCAAAAACCCCACCCCGTAAGAAAGAACTGCTTCAGCAAAATACAGAAAAAACCCCAACCTTTTCCACCCCATTCCAAATTCCTTTGTGTATACAAATACTTACTTTTGTTCCTTAAAGCACTTGATTACTATATAGGGAATACTATAGATGGAATAAACATAATAAAGACATTACTACAAATGTCCTTTCAATTTTTAGGAAGGTAATACAAAATGTTTATGTGGATGTTTTAAATACCGAAAATTTTCCTAAAAATCCAAACCTACCTTATACCCATCTTCCTCAGTAGATTTTTAAGAAGTCATAAAGGAGAGAAAAAAAAGAAAGCAGCAGCCACTCTTAACTGAAACATGTAACTACATCCCCAAAAATTCTGTTTCTGAAAGCAAAGGCAAGAAAAAGGCAAAGGCATAGTAGATGCATTTTTAAATCAAACACTGCCTATAAATTCTGTTCAAAATCTCAAGTGCAGAACAATGCATTTTTCATGTTCTACCTGAGGCATAAAATTTGAAAAGTGCACGATAAGCCTTTTCACTGCATTTCACTGGCAAATGAAACAAAAATTTCAAATGCTGGGCAACCAAGATTTGCTTGTCTAACCCAGGGTATCAGCCAATTTCAGAGCCAGACTTTCAAATATTAAATTCAAATATGCAGCAGTTTGCTACCCGCAGAAAATAGACACTACCTCTGAAATAATGTGATATATTTTACAGCCATGGGTATGGAAAGGAAAACAATTAACACACATCTGCGATAAGGAAATGAGTAGCAGACGGTTTATTCCAAATGTTAAAACATTAGCGATGTCCAATTTCTGTGTCATGTAGTTTCTGCTGTGCAGCTGAAGAAAAACAAACCCTGAACTTCAATTAAAAAAAAATAAAACAACACAGCAAAATTACTGCCTTTTTCAACAGCTAAGTGAATTATATATTGTGTATTTTGTATCATGTAAATATGAGGATCATTTGGAAAATTGAGACACAGCAAACCCTTCCTAAAACACCACCACAGATATAGCTTTTTGCCTTTTTTTTTTTAAAGACAAAAATTTCCAGAGAATTTTTGTCTTAAAAAAAAAAGAAGTGGTATTTTGAGACCACACTACACCACTACGTTGCACTGACATTTCACCTTTAAAAAGTGCCCAAGCAGATTCAAAAGCTTTTGAAACACAATTTATCCTCACAACTAGCAGAGGGCTTATTACTATGAATCTAAAAGTCAGAGGATAGAATATTAACTACTGCAGAAAAGAAAACATAGTGCAGGACCTTCTGTTTGTGACAAAATTACAGAGTTAATGTTCCTGAAAGATCACTTCACCTTTTAAAGCATGATTTTTAAAAAGGTAAAATTTATAGCAATTAAAGCTAATGAAGAAATGCAGCATGAGCTGCTTATGTTCAGGAACTAATAGGTCCACTGAGCATTTCCAAGATTATTTAGCCATCAATGATAATGAATTGACATTGTCAGTGGTGTTAATGTACCAATGTTCTGTAGTGCCACTAATCCGATAGCCAATCCTGGCAATTTTATTTTTTTTTATGTTGCTACTTTATTTTTTTAACCTACACACTACCCAATCCTTTCAACTAAAATAGCAGAAATACAGCACAGGCTATTACACTTTTTTCTCTTCTTCCACATTTAAGGATGGCATATTCATTATTTGGACTACAGTTCAAACTGCTCTGGTCATTCCTCCTTCAAATCCTGCTCAATTCTTCAGGACTGTTAGCTACAGTACAAAAATGTCTTTTCCAATTAAATCAGTGTTAATGTATAATTCTTACAATACAGTTTTGGTGCACATTAAGTGAAATGTGATGATTATTTAAACAGGTATATAAATCAGATTTTTGTGATTGTTTTGTCATATCTAAATAGCGCAGGTTCACGGTGTTGATGAAAATTAGCTATACAATACTGCACAGAAATGGAAAATGAGTACCTGCTTGGCTACCAGGTATGACATGTCAGCAACATACAGTAAGCAATCAGCTTAGCAAAGTGACTAACATTCAAGTCCACAGTTTAAATCATTCATACATGTTTTGCTCTCTCTCTTGCATAACCGTCATGAATTGCAACTGAGAGTTGTGTAATTTCTGAGACAGATTCTAAGAACATGTCAATCCTGAAGTGAAGGAATGAGATTTTGAAAAAATGAGGTACTGTGCCAAATCCTAATCATTTTAATTCTCTTTTTTATAAGAGATATTAGCTATTTTGAGACTTTTTTTACTTTTCCTCTCACGATAACGTAGTTAAATAATATGATGATTTTTCAGTTTAAGTTAACAGGGAATTGAATAAAAAACCATTGTCAAGTTTGTTGACAATTTCTAAAGAACAGAGCTTAGCCTTAGCTAAACAGTTTTGTGGATCTGTAGTTGTTCACTATCTTCCATGCCAAATTCTCAGCAGTTCATATAGCAGACATAGTAAATAAGATTTTTCAAACAACATAAAATAGCCTACCACGCACAATGTTCATTTTGAACATGCTGCAAAATGAAGAGTAGCACAAGTTATTCTACTACTGATATGCAGTGGACTTAAGAATTAGGCTCATACATTTTCATTTCTTGTTTCAAGAAGTCAGCAATTAATTTTCTTAAGTGAGTAAAAACATCCAAAGTATCTCATAATGCTGCATGCAAAATTATTTGAAAAACAGAGAGATGAATCAGTGAAAATCACTCAGCTGCATCTTCAGCTGAAGATTCACTTGTCCTTTAAAATGTGTAACTCACTTTGTCCTGCAGTAGGTTGGTATACTAAGGCTAAAAAACCCCCTCCTGCTGAATATTATCCCCAACACCACACCACACCGTTCATGTGTGCACTGCATCATCTAATTGAACCTGTGCTGTTCTACACATTAGCCATAAGACTGCTATAGCAGGTTACATAGGTTTGAGTAAAATGTTTTTATATGATGCATATATTAGTTAATTTCTCCAGCATAATAACATTAAAATATATTTTTAATCAGAACTAGGGTATTAAAATCCAACTTTGAATGTCCTATGATGTACCATATATGCCATGGCATTTTAAAACCTTTTAAACATTTCTGCTAAATTAATTAGTTTTGCATTAAGGAGTCTCAATGCCTCCTATTAAATGCAACACATTTGAAGGACAATTAAACATTATGAACGATCCTTCTGAGGAAATAACGGTTAAGTAAAAAAGAAAAACAAGATTTTTTGCCTAACAAACAAGAACACAAGCATACATAAAAGACTTCAATTTATTTTTAAAGTCTTATGCCTGCAATATTTTAGATCCGTTTGTTTGAAAAATCAGTCTTCTGTTTTGTTTTTGTAAAGAATGAAAACCTTAATGGAGTCCAGAAATCTGTGTTAATGGTAAAAATTATAACAGTATAGCAAAAGAAAAAACCCCACACAGTAAAGTCTATATTATATATTTTTTATGTCTTTAAATGGAATTTACAGTTCTCCCTGGCAATGTGAATGAACATCCTATAATTTAGTCAATTTACAGATTACAGGTTCAAATTGACCTTGTAGCCCATAAAATTGCTCATCTTCAGTGCAGGATTAGAAGTGGGAAAAGAATGTCATAACTGTATTTAAGGAATTTACCATAACAATGGAAAGGAGGATATGCATGCATAATTTTAGCCACTCTTGCTCACATCACAGTTTTCAATTCTGAAACAATGCATATCCTGTACTCTCCTCCTGGTTAACCATGGTGGAGACTGTTTCAATTTACTCACCCACAGACATGACACTTGTATTCCCTCATCCCAAGGTGCCTCTTGACATGGTTTCTGGCATCTCCGAGCTGAGCTGTTGCAAAGTGGCATATCTTGCACTTGAATGGCTTTGATCCTAAGTAAAATTTAGCATGAGATATGAGTTGAATTAGAATAATATATCACCCACGGTTAAAGAAATAAAAAATCCTGGGAAAAATAACCTTTAAAAAAGCCTATCCCACATTTAACCTGTTTGAGATTTTTGCCTAACAAAAAAAGGATCTCGTACATAAATTTGTAACTCCCAGGACACAGACGGTATATACTATACATTACTCATTAAAGTTTCCTTAAGCTCAAGATCGCGGAAATGACTCACTTAACTTTTAATAATAATTTACTCTTTTTTTATTATTATTAAAAAAACCCACAAAATATTAAAATGAGAAGCCAGTATAGTAGGTAGATAACCTTTAAGGCAGCAAGACGTCAAAAGTTGTTCTACACCTTTCCCCATTTCCAAATGCTGACGCTCAGGTAATGGTCTTAAAGTGGCTTGATATTGGTGTAAACTGCAAAATGTACTTATTTTTTTAAGCAAATATATTTAAAGTAAAGTAATTTTACAAGTCTTCCGACTTTGAATAGATTTCACATTAGCATTGGTATTTCAGATTTGTTCTGTCACACACAGAAAATGATTCATCACCTAGCTATTGTAATGACATGCAATGTATGAATATACAGTGGATAAAATACTATGCCTTTATGACTGTTTTATGGTCAAGAATTTATGATTATTCTGCAAACCAGAAGTATTGACATTTTGGCTATTATTTATTTCAAGAACAAACTTTAATATTAAATGTCTACTGCAGACCAAAGAACTCTGAAATTACTTCTCCAAGGAAGAAATACCAGCCTATTTCTTGTATCACATCATTTCAGCAAAAAGTCAAATTATTTGTCTATCTTAATTAACAGTGACCCTCTCTCGAGGATGGAAAAACTATTTTTTTTACTGAAATAGTTAAATTGGGCACATGTCAGTCCCCATGTTACTACGCAGCAACACCATTCTAAAGCATGCTGTAGCACTTTCCAATTTTCTGACCGCTAAATCCTTAAATCAATAAATCAAAATCATAGGATTGCAGTTAAAAGTAAGTACAATATGGTCACAGAGTCTCCATATTATGTTTAGTATATGTTTTGTGAAGTACTTCTTCTAATACAGTTAAGCATAATATGAAATATGTGATCTTTAATAAATATACATAAAGAGCTCTGATAAGAAAAATGTTGCACTATATCATACTTGATCAATGAACCTTTTTGCTTTGCCCTTGAAAACAGAATATCCTCCAAGAATCCATTGGTGAAATTGAGGATCTTAGTAAAAAAATTTTTAGACTTAAATTTCAATTTAATTCCCAAAAGCTGACGAAAAATGAAGCATTAATTTTAATCTTCTAACTGAAATAAAAAAGTCAACAGTACTAAGCACGGGCAGACAAGGTTGAATATTTCACAGTTCAATGACAATGAAGCCAGATCTCTTAATACTTCCATTTCTACTGTTGGAAGTAGATGTAAAATATATTTAGCACCTGAATGGTTATATCTAGTCAGCTTTATATGTTTAAATGTCAAAAGCAGGTTGAGATTGCAGCTAACAGCAATCACATTCTATCAATCACACTGAAAAACCCCAGTTTATTTAAATGATCCTGATAAAGCTAAATTAATCATTAATTTGGTGACATTTCAAATCAACACTGCATTCCATAAAGAGACCCATGCAAATAAAAAACAGCCTATCTTTGCATTAAATAAAAGAGTATTAAAAGTTGATGTTTTAACTTATGATCTTAAAGACTAATTGCACAATTAATAACATCAAGGCCACAGTCGGAAAGGATTTTTTTAAATCTATTGGTGCTTATACTGCTCTTTTTTGTCACAGAATTCAAATACCATGTGGATCCAATCCTATGTTCCCTTAGTTTCTCTCCTACTGACTAAATTGTAAATTCGTTCCTCATTCTGTTACTGCAGGTGTCCTGCAGGGCTTCCATACAAGACCTTTGCTGGCTTCCATTTACATGAATCCTTTGTGAAAAACTCGAGTTCAGACCAATCGTAGCTACAGTGTGCTGACAATACAGAAATGTATTATTCTGTTGACTGCTCTCATCCAAAAATCACTGAGGCCATGAGGTTTTTTTATTTATTTCTCAGATCCAGAGCTGAATATCTGTTAACATCTCCATTTTAAACTCCATGAAAATTCAAGTGCTGGCAGGCTCCAGTCAGTACTTATCACCTGAAACAAAAGCCGTGCATCTCCCTTTTAGGTTGCTGGTGCCAAATTTGTTCCAGTATGTTCTTGGATGGAACAAGCCAAAATTTTATACTTCAGATGAAGGCATTAGACTAAGAGTTAAACTAATGGGGCAAAAAATCTGTATTTACCATAAGGCTATCTGAAACAATGTTGAAGCAATTAACCATTTCTTAGCCATACCTATATTATCACAAACTCTAATGGTTCTCATATGCTGTGTTAAATGTGATACTATTGGTTTCACACTTGGCTTTTAGTTCACAGAAAAATGAGAAAAACACTTCCAATATAGCATCTTTCTAACCAAATGACTTTAAAAAAAAAAAAGCGCCACAGAATTACTTTACCCACAAGTTATGGCATGGAAACAAAGTGTACATTTTCTGATGGTAGCAGTAAACAACAAGGCTCTTAACAAGAGAATTGGGGGAAGAAAGAAAAAAAAAAAAACAAACCACCAAATTGAAAATAGACTAAATTTAAGAGTTCAAGCCAGACAGACAAACCATGCTACTGTTTTACAGAGAAGACTGGAGTTCATAGTCTTTATTTTACATTAAGACAACAGAGACTCAAAACTATAAGAAAAATTCACTGCCTCAGATTTAAGCCAGCCAAAGGCAACACCATCTGCATCTGCAGGCATAGCTGTGTCCCTAGCTCAGGACCAATGCAAAGTGAGCAGAGCTGCATAAAATACCATCATACCATTTCCTCCTACGTTTAGGACGTGGGGAGTAAGATACCGCATTTACATTGAGCAAAACTCCCATTAACTGAGAAATCTGATGAGAAATGAAACAAAGATGATGTGGTTGCAGGTGATTTTTCCTCAGATGTTGATTGTTAATTAAGTTTATGGGACCTGCATCAATTGTGAACTAAAAAGTCTTCCACCTCTACTACTCCTTTTATTTTTCTTTACACTGCCTCATTTTCACTTGTCAACATGTGATGGACTTACTTGTTATCTCCTCTCTAGCAAAGCTTCCCTTTCATTTGCAATGTGAAAATCTCCTACGTTATTTAACGGTATTTTGAAACATTATTTTTCTATTAATGGACATCATTAGTTGTATCTTTCTAAAACTTTCCCTTCCCGCCCCCCCATCACCAATTACTCAATTTAAAAAAAGGCAAGGAGTTGGATATGGTTACACATACATACATATATAAACATATATATGCACATCTGGATGCTGAAGAAAGATTTTTTTTAAAAAGCTCATAATCATAACAATAAATGGGAAAATGTGCAGCTCTGCTCCTATTATGTACCTGGTGTTACTCTGGAACAGATGGGAAGCTGGAAATACTGTACTTTGCCTCATCAATGTTATAAGCCAGTGTATATACAGTTGGTGGAGTAGGTCAGTTCCCTCTGCCACCACTCCCAATAACCCAAAAATATTTGTTTCTTATTCAACTGCATCCATTGTGATACAGATTGGAAGAAAAAGTTCTGTAAGTCACAAAGGAAATCACAAATATGAAAATACGGATTGGAAGAGAAAGCCTTCTTCCCATTAACTATTAATAAAAGTCTCCACATTACTATTTATGTGAATTAGCAAAGCGTAAGAAAAGCATTTCCTTTAAAGGTGCCGTGAGAAAGAGGGCAGATAAAACTCTATTTGTAACCCTTCTATACCCCGTCTGCAAGCATGACTGAAAAATGATTTGCAAAATAAAATGTATTCTTTTACTGCTTTGCATATTTAGGGCCATCCAAAAGCACAATAAAAATATACTTCATGATAAGACCTTTTAACATCTTTTAACAAGATGTTAAAAAGTACACTAACTTTTACTAAACATTACAATCAATGATGTAACTTATGTAAGTAGGGTTGCTTTGTCATATATTGATAGTTACCTCACTTTCACATCCACATTAACTTGATTTTAAATGCAATTAATACATATAGTCAAGGAAGACTAATGGACTACATTCTGCACTTAACCTGGTGGACATTTTCAAATGGCACAAGTGACCAGTGCAAACCTATTTTGCATTGTAAACGACTAAATAAATCTTAATGGATTAAGAATGATCAGCTATCAACACACAAGGGAAATTAAGTGCTGAAATGCCTACATTGATTATTTTAAATTATTAGCCTTACTCTGTTCTTGAATTTGTATGCTTTTAGTGAGCTTTAACACATTTACAAGACTTATTGACTATAATTACAAGAGAATTCAAGTAATGGACACATCAATTATAAGCAACATGTCTTGACCAGACAGTTGCATAAAGAATTCTAAAGAGAGCTCCATTAGCATCCTCCCTCTTAGTTTTATTCAGTTTTATCTGCCGTAAGAGGGCATATTAAGGGCTTATACAGCTGTTCTGACCATGTGAACACGAGCGTCCCTCTAAAGACTTAACGCTGCATTCAAAGTTGGATATTAGTTGAAGCAATAGATAACTATGTTATTGACAGGATAGAAGTAATGCTGAAAGTATTAAGTATGTGAGTTATTGGTATTGGTATACATATACTGCAGTTACAGTAAAATACTTTGAAAGGTTTGAAATACAATGCCCATGTTCCCCAAAATTAATTTTAAACTCTGTTGTCCAGTCACGCCCTTGCCTTTTCATAAAAAAACTTAAAAAACTATTTTAGGATTATGCCAGGAATTACCATTCTTTTATGTTTCTTTTTTCTTACCTTTTTGTTCTCTTCCTTGTAACCATGCACTAAGTTTCAAATACTGCATGAATTTAAACTATAGCTTCCATAATAAGCCATTATTTAAAAGTACAGTAAAATAAACCTTACAGTTTTAATGAAAATATGTTCATTGAAATGTGAATTTATTATTCAAATCCACTCATAAATTCAACCATGGAGACACCACTTGTCTAAGCAGAGCTCAGTGATTTAGAAAAGCTGTCTATTTAAAATAAAGAATGTATGGCAGGTTTATAGAAACATCGCAGTGAATTTTTACATAAATTTAGAACTGCAGCTTATGCATTTTTCTACAAAAATGTTTTTAAATTTTCCACTTAAAATTAAACATAAAAATGAATTGAAAGTGTGATCAGCACAGAAACTAAATCAGATGCTACATCCCTGTGCATCACATCAGCCTTACATACTACCTTCCAAAAAGGCTGACCAATTCCAGTTCCCATAACTTACTTCTACAAAAACCTCTTGATGCTTCTTATTGGTATTTATTTAGGAATGATGTAATAGCAAATGGCTATCCTGAAGCATTATGTAATGCTGAAAGTGTAACTGAAATGAAATTAAATGAAATAAACAATTTGGATATCCAACAACTGCGAACCTAATTGTTCTCTCACACCACCACTGCTTCATTATATAAATTTAAGAACCAGTTAATAGCTGCAATTTAGATTAAAGGGAAGGAAATCTCTCTATATGAAACAAAAAGCAGAAGGGTGACTGCGCTTAAAATGCTCTTACATTTTCTGCCCTTTGGTCACTGTATTTTCATATCCCTCTAGGTAATTCTGAATTTCATCGGGGGCTCATCAGGCAATATGCATGCCAGTTCATAAGAAACGTTAAAGAGATTAACCGGCAGAAAAAGACCAATGGTATAATTGACTCTGTTTGAGAGAGATCACTTGCAAAGAGAGTTTCCATACCTGTATGGGTACGGATGTGAGCTAGGAAGGCCATGGAATTGCTACTTCTACACATCTTCCCACAATACTTGCAGACATTGCCTTGGTTCTCTTCCCTCTCCCTGTTTATTTGCTCAGTGTCTTCCACAATGTACTTATTCACTTCCCGCAACAGCTCTTCGTGTTGCTCTTTGATGTGGAGAAACAAGCTCTGCTCCGAATCGAAGGGCTCCGTGCACTTCACACACTTAAAGGTAGCGCCTCCTTCGGGCAGCTCCTCCACGCTTGCCTGCTCATTTCGCATGTGCCCAGCACTGGCCAAGTGCTGGTGAAGGTTGCTCTCTGTGTAAAATGATTTTCCACAGAGTAAACAATGAAAATGTTTTTCTTTTGAAGGATGTTTCATGGCTATGTGAACATTTAGTCCGCTCAAACCATCTGCTAGAAAACCACAGTCATCGCAGCGAATACGTGTCGATTCCCCAAGGGAAATTCCTTCCGACTTCTTTTTCCCACCACTTGGCGAAGGGTCTGCTTTCACTGTGAGCTCACTAGCTTTCACTCCACCTGATATTTGTCCTTCAGCAGAATGGTCAGTGGCCTCCCCATCTTGATGGCTTTTTAACCTCACTATAGAAGAATCAAACTTGCCAAAATTTTGCACTGCCTTTCCTTTATCATCAGTACTGATAACTGTTCCTGAAGCCTCATTACTACTTTCTTGCATGCCCTCAGCTGTTGAGCCATCTGCCTCCCACACACTGTTATTTATAGTTACTTCTGCTTCATGTTGTGCTTCCATAAGGGCTTCTTCCTCTTCCCCAGTAGGATCCTCTTTGAAACTTCTGTCACCCTCTAAACTATGTATATTTTGTACTGTTTCTCCAATGGTTCCAGCAAAATTGGATTGCTCTACTGCACTACTTCTTTCTGGAAGGGTTAGCAGAAGTGGGTTATTTTTTTTCAGTGATATTTTTTTGAGATTGTCTGCGTTTCTACACTCTGCTTCAGGGTTTTCTCTATTTGCTTCCAAGCTTTCCTCCCCTTTTCCGGAATTCAAGTTTGTGCTGCTTGATCTATTTTGATTTTCTGCAGTGCAATCACCATCTGAGTTGAGCAGCTCCTGACCATGCCTACTTTTCTGCAACTCACAAGTACCTGTTTCTTTAACTGAAACTTCCTTGTCAAGTTTAACAACTTTATCTTTTTGAGGAGTTTGCTGGAATCCTTCACAAGAAAGGTTTTCTCCTCCATTTTTAGACTCCTCTTCAAGTTCACCTTCTACTGCATTTTGGGAACTGCTGCCTTTAGGCATTCCTGGAGATGCATTTTCATCTAAGACAGTACACTCAGTTAAGCTTTTACTCATGCGATCACCTTCTGCTGCATCATTGGCACACTTCGTTTCACCTGAAACAGTTTTTGATTCTCCTGCACTGCGATGGAGCTCCTCTTGAGACAAAGCAGTGCCTTCTTTAGTGATATTTGCTGTGTTTGCTTCCTCCCCAGAAGAAGAATAAACGTAAGATTCCCTCCTGATTTTATGTTTCTCAGTTGCTGCATGCCTAATCATCTCTCTGCGAGTAACAGCATAGTAGTCACAAGCCATGCAGTAGTATTCAAATTGTTTTGTATGTTTTCGCTTCACATGCAGCTCTAAAGAAGAAGAAGAATGAGCAATGAAGCTGCAGTGTATGCACTTGTTGTCGTTTGCACCCACTGCTCTTCTCCGGAAGCATGGGTCACCATCTTGAGTAACCCTTGCTGGTTCCAGAAATATACGTTGGTTTACATTTAATGGATTGCTAGTATGCTCCAAATCTGGCAGCCTACTGGCATTTACAACTTTTAGCTCAGCGTCTCCTTGCTCAACTTCCTGATTGTCTAAGACAGAATTTTCCAGATCTGATGACTGGCTACCATCCTCAACATGTTCATAGAAGGCAGTCACGGGACTGTTAACCTTCTTGCTCATGGATTCAAAATTATCTCCTTCAGGGCTAACGATGATCTCTGAGTTCTGTTTTCCATGTCCTTCTATTTCAACACGACTTTTGTGTTTTTTGGTTGCACAGTGGCGTTCCATATCTCCTTTGGTTACAGTGTAATAATTGCAAACCTTACACAAATAGCTGTACTGATGACTGTGCTTTCGTCTGATGTGAACAGTCAAATTTGTAACACTGGAGGCCAAAAGACCACAGTGGGTACATGTCCTAGAAATAGTGCCTTTGGGTTTCCCTCTTTTGGGTGCATTAGCTAAAACCAATTCATTTTCACCAATCTTTTGATCAAGTGGAACAAATTCCTTATTTCTCGATATGTTTTCCACAGAAGAGGATGAAACATGTATAATTCCTTTATCTGACTCTGTATTCCCACTCCCAGAAATGGAAGGATCCACCACTGTTTTAATACCACCAACACCAACACAAACCTTTTCAATACATTCTTCAAAACGTAGTCCAATGTTGTTTTTCCTGGCATTTTCAAGGTGCTTGCTTCTTTTGATATGCTTCTCCATTCCTTCCTTACTCAGTGAGTAGAGATTACATGCTTTGCAAAGGAAGTGATACTCCTGTGCATGTCGGAGTTTTATGTGCCTTGTAAGAACTGTGGAAGATCTTGTCTTATAAAAACACTTTTTACATTGAAATTGGGTTTTATTCAGAACAGAATGCTTCAGTTCGTTTCTGTGATTTATGAAGGAAGAGTCTGGAGTTTTTGCTTTCATTGATACTTCCATTTCCTTTGCAAGATTTTGGCTATTGTTTGATACTGAGTCAGTATAAGGTACCACCTGCAAGGTCTGATCACTGTTACTCAATGCAGTAGCTTGCTGAAATAATGAACCATCATGTTTCTCTTTTTTTTGATGATTTATCAGCTCTTCTTCCATTTGAAAAAAAAGAATGCAAGTTGGACAACTATGGGACATATTATGCGCTTCACTCATATGGCTTTGAAGGCTGATCACATTCAAGCTGGTAAATGAACAGAGTTGACAATTAAAGCTACAACCACCCATCTGGTGTTTACTGTCCTGACAGTGTTGCTTCATATCTTCCCTGACTCCAGAGGAATAACTACACATCTGACAATGAAACTGGATCCTTTTTGTATGAAGCTTTGCAACATGAATTTCCAAACTTTTTCTGTTCTGAAAAACATGACCACAATCAATGCAAGAATGATGAACACCATGATCTGCAGCAAGTTTAATGTCAGAATCTTTAGTATCTGTAGTACTGGAAGAAAAGGTATTTGGCTTATCTTCAGTAAGATCTTGAATTTCTGAAGTAGTATTACAATTACTTTTAGCACCTGTTTCTAATTCTGGGCTTGAATCACCAGGTTTAAGATGTGTGCTGGAGATACGCTTCATGTGTACTCTCTGAGTTTCAGACTTGCCTCTCTTACTATTGCCCAACAAATTGTACCTTCTTTTAACTTGCCTTTTTAATCTAAAAGACCTACTCTGTCCAAATGAAGACCTTAACAAGACAACGTTTCTTTTATGTTCTGGTCTATCAAATCTCCTTGTCATGTTTAAACTGCTAACTAGCTTTTTGGTAGTTGGAGGGAGTTCTGTTTTCTGCAAGATATTTTCTGAGGGTCCTGGTATTTCTAGTTTTTCAGTATGGACTTCATAATCTCCTTCTACACCAGAAGAAAGCAACGTTTCTTCTGTCATAGTATCTGTTTTTTCAGTGGGAACATTTGAAGATGGTATCATTTCAACACGTTCAGTGCCATCATTTTGTTTAGACAAGCTTACTTTTGAGCCTTTCAGTGCACTGCGAACACTTAATTCTTTTGCATCAGCAGTTCTTGCCCTTAATTTACTGGCCCCAGGTTTTGCTCTGACATTCCTCTCTTTGGTTGCAGTAGATTGTTGGTTTTTAAAGGATTTTTTTGTCAATATCTGTACAAATCCTCCCCGTGCAGCAAGATTTTGGCGTCGAAGGTGCGTCTTGCCAAGGAAATGGGAATTTAGGAGATTTTCCTCAGCGCTCTGAAAACCACAAAGATCACAAGAAAATATCTTGGATTTCTCATGATCTTGCTTAACATGCATATGTAATGGTGAACTACATTCAGCTGTGGAACTACAGTGAGGACATGTTTGCTCTTTGGATTGTTTAGAGGGGCTTTCTCGTTCATGTTTTTCCATATCAGAGCAGGAAGGTAAACACTGATCACTCATTTTGACTTTAAGATCTTTGTCTATGTTTCCAAGGGTATAGCCAACACTGATTTCTTCTGAAGAAGATAACTTCTCGGGAACAGCAGCTGGCACCTCTTGTGAATGTTTATTTTCCTTGTGAATTTTCAATATGGCACCATCAGCACATTTGAAATCACAATGTAGGCAGAGGAAATTTGAATTAAATATGTCATCACCAAGACAACTGGCGACTCCTTCCTTCTTTACAGCTCCAACTACTATACTACCTGCTTCTCCAGCTACAACTTTGTGCAATTTCCTTTCACTATCTTTCACGTCTTCTGAAGAACTCCGCTTTCTTTTTCTGGAGACATTTTCAGGTTTGTCTGCTTCAACAACATCCAGGTTTGGTGATCCTGACAGTGCCCTTTTGTTTGTGCCATTCTCTCTTCTTTTCTTTTCAAGGTCCCTGAACACTTCATCTGATACAAGCCTTGTTTTCTGCTGAGACAGAGAGTCACATCCAGCATTTTCTCCTGATGTATTTCTCCGGGATTCTTCTGTCAACTCAGTTTGTAAACTCTCATCAACATCATCTCTCTTCTTATTTTCCTCCCCATCCATTCTTAACATTGATATTATCAATTGTAGATCATTTGGCTTAGTACCTATAAAACAAAAGAGTTGTTATTAGTCTTTTATGCACAACAAAAAGTTAAAAGACTCAAGTCAAAAAAAAGCAATACAGCAAATGAAAATCATGGCAGGAAGACAGACACAATGAAAGATGCAAGGCTACATTTTCAGCATGGTGTCTAAACTTATGACATCTAAAAATCAAACCAACTTCTAGGCACTTGGTTACAGAGCTCTCACCGTGATGAGCACCATGTGAGTGAGCACTAGCTTCAATAGTTTTAGTGTAATCAAGTAATTTACTACATGCTTAAACTTGAGCAGACAAGCCTAACCTTTGTTTCTGGAAGCATTTTTAGGACACAAAACACTAACAGCTTTCAGGGAACCGGCCATAGGATGTTCAACTTTTCCTGAACTAGAAATCCAGGTTCCCAAATTTAAAAGCTCCAAGGAGAAAATGACCATGACTGCAGCAACAAGCAAAACAAAGCCAACATAAATGTGAAACATTATAAGTATGAAGCTTTTTTTCCTTCCTCTGCTTAGATTACCTGCTAAAGAGAAAGAGGGAAAACACAAATAGAGCCATGTTCTAAAAGAATATGCCGCAAGTAGAGTTCCCCATCATGCCTAAAATATCCTCTGAAGCTGCTTTTCCCAAGGGGGGGGGGGGGGGGGGAAAGAAAAAAAAAAAGCCCCTACTTCCCAAAAATATCCTTTAGATCTTCATTGCCGAGGGGGGGGGGTGAAATAATAACAGTGCAGAGAAGGGCAGCACAAACTCTAACTGTCCAAAGTCCAAAACCAAAAGCTTTTGCTCAGCTGCCCAGTGTGACCTTCCTGCTCAGTGCAGAGAAGGGCAGCACAAACTCTAACTGTCCAAATCCAGTTACCAAAAGCTTTTGCTCAGCTGCCCAGTGTGACCTTCCTGCTCCCAAAAAGATGTCACCACTAGAAAACTGATGCTACCAACACAGTTTATAAGAGGGATCGGGGTGGGAAATCAAATCTTGACACTTATTACCTTTTCATTTTGATATGAAGCAATTGAGAATTGAAAATGCATTTCATTTTAACAGATGATTAAATACTAAATGTTTATCTATGTGCTTTACACTATGATTTAAACATCAATTTGCTGCAGATCCAAGTATCCAGTTTTTTGTTCAGTTACCCATTGAATGAGGCCATGACCACAATTGTAAGTACTTCCTGACAAGATTAAGTAATTGCAATGTTGATACAGACAACGCAGGGTACAAAGAACTATTCAAGTACATGCTAAAAAAGAAAAAAAAACCACGCTTATTTTTGAGGACAAAGTAAGAAAGTATTAAATTGGGGAAATATACTCAAATCAGTTACACTTATTACCTATGGAAGTAAAAAAATGCTTTTCTGCTTAATAATAATTTATGGAAGGCCTAAAAGGAATTGAGTGCACAGTAGTTGCATACATTGAACAGTTTTTCAACTGTAGGTCTCTCATTGAGCTAAAGTACTGACCAAACTTATACCAAGCTAGCTATACCTAAATAACAAGAGAATAACCACCTCTAGATCACAACAGCCCTTTGGAGGATCCAGATATTGCTTCTCTAACTGTGGTTTTCTGATTCTTATACACTATTATTTTTCTTCGTTCACTAAACCATAGTAGAAACTATCACAATTAGTCTGAAGTAAAACAATCAGGTCTATATTCTCAGCTGGTGTAAGTCAGCATATTGTCCGTATGTTCAAAAATGCTACAGCAATTAATAGCAGAGGAGGATGAAGCCTTTGAAGTGCAAGCTTACCCTGAAAAGGTTTATGAGCACTGTTTGGGATACAGAAAAAAGATCAGATAAAAATTATGTTGTTTAACTGCAGTACAGCTTTATTTATATAACTTGGGAAATACCAAGAAATTACTTCAGTGATGAGTGCCACAAGCCCATCCTTAACTGTTTGCACGCAGCAGCCGCAGGTCCTTTGCCTTGCTGCACCTCCACAGCAGGTTCCCAGCCCAGCACTGAGACCTGACCACTCTTCCCTTGCATGGCCTGGGGAAGAACTGCATTTTTTTCTTTTCTGTGCGAGACAATTTGCAATCTCAAACCAATTCTCCATCTTCTTTATAGGATACTTTCCTCTCAGACCATCTGATTTATCAGAGAACCTGTCCAGCAGTGAACTAATACCTGCATTGGAAATTTCCACTATCAAGGTTGTATGGGGATAATTAGGGGGTTTCTCCATGGACAAAAATTCATACATTCAAGACTTATTAATAAGTAGGGGACTGGTGGCTCCACACCATACTCGCTTCTGACACGCTTCATGCCCATTTAAAGCCATCCTATAATTTGATTTAAACCTTAAAGTGCTGTCACACCTAGATCAACCTCTGACAGAAATCGCAAGCCACTTTCAGCCAGAGATACAGTAATCACCAGAGGTGGATGTTTCCCAGCTGTCACAGGCAGGTATCAGCAGTCTCAGAACATGCCTTTTCTGCCACACCAGTGCAGATTCAGCTCATCTCCACTAGCCACCCGCACACCTCAGAAAAGATGGCTGATTATTTGCATACAGTATCTGCAGGCTTAGCCTTACTTCTCGGCATTTGTTCACAAACTCTTCAATAGAAGTTCATCCTGCTCTGTGCTCTACCAAAAATCCCAGATTGCAAACCCAGTTCTGGCATCCAACCTTGTCTTCAACTCAACTGTACTGCATCAATTAAGGATTTTTTCAAGTGTTTAGGAAAAAAAAATGTATTTCCCTTATTTTATCTTTGTAAACTGTTTGTAGTCACAACTACAAACTAGTTGCTAGGCAAGTGAAAAATGCAAAACACAAATCTCATACGTGCTGCCACTAATTTCAGTATGAAATTAAAATAGTCACATATGTAATACAAATATGCAAAGGAACCTTACGCCCCAGCCTTCTTGCATAATTCCTCCAGTTCTCCAAGTCAACAGTAAATAGAAACACTTATCTCTGCCTTCATTTCATGTTAAACTTCTAGCACGCAGACAAGGGATGCACTCCGCTTCATTTACAGGCAGTACTCCTAATGAAGTCAACAGCCTCACATCTCTCCCCACAACTAATAACAAGTATTATCAAGGCAATAGCTCCTCGGCTGCACAGCACAAGTTAGGTGTAGCAACAATTAATGTTGTAAATTTACCAGTTTTCATCTCTACCTCGCATCTGAGTTTTCATGAAAATAATCTCCTCCTGCACGCCCTTCCCAGAGTTAGATTTGCCTCTGTCCCACCTCCATATAAACTGTGTCAAAATATCACTACATGGGAGTATGCACTAGCATGAAACCATAATCCAGAAAGAATCCTCTATGAAAGAAAACAACTATGAGGCGGTTGCTGTTGTTTTTCTAAAGTCACCTCTATATTAATTAATCTAAGGAACTAAATTGCCTTCAATTTCTTTTAGATCTCTCTTAAAGTTGCCTGTAGGACAAGAGCACGTCTTCTGAGGTAGACACTTAGTGCCTATTGTCACTACTTTTTGCTGGGACCACAGTCAGAGACTTGCTGAGCTGTGGTCAGTTCTCCACATCTCAGACATGACCTAGACCACAACACTGAACCATGTCTCTGTTTCTCCCCGCTATGATCTTTGCTCAGATAACACAGCTGTCTCTCTAACACAGTATCAGTAGCATATGCCTCAGCTTCCTTGATGGGAGAGTAGTGCCTCACACCCAAAGGGAGCTGTGGGCAGACCTCTTTCGCAGCTTCCTGCGTGGATTTATTGCACAAACGACTACCACTACTTGAAGGATGCATTCAGCATACCATAAGCTTCCTCTAGGCAAAAGGAGCCTATAGTGCTTCCTCTGCTGTAAGCTCCTCCTCTGAAAACCCCTTCTCAGATTTGCCACAGGACAGGAGGACAATGGCAAAGCAACAAACTAGTCACAAATCTGGGTGGTCCTAATCCTCAGCCTGCATAAACCAATTCACCTCTGCTCTCATCAAAGCCACTACACTAATTAAGGGCTAGCCTACAGTTGGTATTAATATGGAAACCGATGCATCAGAGAAGGCAGCAGCAGCACTCCGAGTTTGTACAGATTCAGTGGCCACATGATACATAAGGTTAAATGGGCTTCTTTTTGCAAAATTAGTCTTTGATCAAACCTTAGTCTGGCACAGGGATCGTCATCAGGAGCAAAGAATCAGCATCTGGAATTTGATTAAATCAACTGGTAACCAAAAACACATTCTAGATGTATCAAGTAACCCTCTGCAGCCACGGCATCTTAAGCACATGCTTAAGTCTAACTCCTACTTATTAGTGTGACTAAGTCTTTTGATATCAATGTAATGCTGGCAAACTCATATAGCAGGAGAAGTGGAGAAGAACAGCTCTTGAACTACCTTATTCATGGAACAACAAGACTAAAACCAATGCAAGATGCAACCTCTCGTGCTTTTCCTTCTACCTTCACCTTTTAAAGATTCCAGTTACATTTTTACAAGTAACAGATCTCTAAAGTGCAACAATACATCACCACTTAATGTACTGCATAAATAAACCAGAAAGGATTTATATAGGCTCTGAGACTGCACCGATGGTATCGCCAGGTACGACACAGCAGACCACCAGAGCACAGGATCAAGCCCAAGCTAAGCAGACAGCAGTCAAATCTTCAGTATTTCCGTAGTTTAAAACCCAGCTCTGTCAAACAGCTCTCTCTTACCATCATATTTGATGTTCAGAATGAAGCTGTTCTAACTCAAAAGTGGGTTGACTTTTTGTAACATAAATCTTTTGTTAATGTTCATATAAATCAAGTATAGCTGAACAGATTCTTAAAGGATATGACCAAAAATTAATTTGCCACATTAGCTTCAGGTTAACAAATTCTTCTGCTTGGAGACAGTCATACATTACCTAACACATTTTAAGGTTCTTTGCTGCACGCTGCTGTTCCTAAGTTTTGGAAAGAAACCTGTTGTGGCCTCACCATTTGTGCACAGAAAAAGCTAAGCTCAGTAATTCTACTGGAAATATTAGCTAAGACTTTAACACAGTGCTTTTCTTCAATAATTTTCCAAGTATCCGAAAGAAGTGAAACATGCTTTTGAGATCTTCAAAAGCAAAATGTTTATGTTACATGTGCTACATCTGCATAGGCCAAATATCCAAATCTTTACAAAATATATGAGGGGACACACATATTTTTAAATTACAGGTGTGCAATACACAATACTTTGGCTGTGTCACAGAAACCAATATAGCTAACAATTCTGCTCTTTCATGCGTTGGGATTTCCAAATGGTCAGAATCATGGAGTTTTTGTCCCAAAATTATAGCTAACAATTCTGCTCTTTCATGCGTTGGGATTTCCAAATGGTCAGAATCATGGAGTTTTTGTTTCTTCAAAATTTCTAATTTAAGAGACATGCCACAGTCACAATTCAGCACCATCTCACTACCTATAAAGAAAAAAAATACAAAAAATGAGAAAAGTACCACTTCTTGAGCTGCCGCCATCATTTTTTACCAGATAACAACAGAGATTTTTGTATTCTTCCTACAATGCTTTTTTGTATATTGATATAGTATTTGCTACAGATCTATACAAAAGCATCAGTCATTTGCGGACAGAAGATCTTTTCTTTGACGGAAGTAGAGAACATTTTGATTGAGTGTTTTCTCTATTTTTTTTTTGCTCTGGTCCAAAAAATAGTATATAATTCCTCTATGCGAAAAGGTGGAGACAGTGCAGTTAAGATTTTCAATGTAAGACATGGATTGCCCTAATCCTCAGATGAAATTTAGAAAGTAGTAATCTTAAATTAAGACCACAAGGACAAGCAATTTAGTGATGATCCATAAACCTGTAATGAACTGCAAAGTTCCTTAACTTGATGCTCAATACATTTTTATTTACTTCTCGTTTTGGTCATATGCCAGCTCTTTAAGGGAAAGGGTATGGATGTGTACAGAAGAACCCAAAGAAAGTATATTTACAAGTACTAAATGCCACTTTGGTTTTTATTTTTTATGCTAATCCTGGCATTAGAATTCCCAAAGTACTTCTCAGTCAGCGGATTATCATCTCCAAGTATTCAATACCCAATCTGCAGTGTTTGTAAAGGATGTGACATATGGAAAACAGAGTTTCTTTTTTTTCCCCAGTAAAAATTCCCCTTTTTCAGACAATTAATTCTTTCAGTGAAATCATGGATACAATGAAGCAAAATCATTTTAATGAGCTCCTTAAATAGCCTGCACAAAACTGAATGTGAACAACTCATCTCAACATATGACCTTTCTGTCAAATAAACATCATCTTATTTTCAAGGGCATAACATCCTTCCTAAATCAAATCATAGGTCTGCCTTATGGCCTTACAAAGTTACCTCACTTCCTTCAGAGAGACTAATCCAAGAGAATAGTCTCCTCAATAATGGAATACAGAAGACAATATGGTTGTTGGTTCAAATCGAACAAAGATTACCTGTATTTTGAGGAGTATTTGATGCTAACCATTACAAACATGTATTTTCCCTTGCAGCTCAAGAATGCTGGAACTTCGAGCTTTACATCGTGAGCCTCTTCTTCATGTAAAGCCATTCATTTTCCTAGGGCACGAGAACCTCCACAGGAGACTTCCAAACAAGCTACAGGCTTTCAAAGACTAAAGACTTTGAAACTTCCACACTGATGTATCTACAATAGTTAAAGTAACAAAATAAAAAGCCCACTGATAGTCATCACTTGAGTATCACTGAAAATGGCAAGTTATCTGTACCCATTAATTTCATTTTCTCGCAGACATCAGAAAGAACTGTAACAGCATCACAGGGAAATGCACCCTGCATTACGACTCACATCTTTCTTGCTTCTGCTTCCAAAGCACTGAAAGATGTAGGAAATTGCCAACATAAAGGAAGTTCTTATGAATTCCTGACATAAAGAATATGTTCTTTAATTCACCCCCCCAAAAAAAAAAAGAAGAGAAAAAGGGAAGGCTCCCTAGTCCATCATCCACTCGCTTCAGAAACAGCCAAATGCTGCTAAATGCAGCAATGACCACCAATTAGATCAGCTTTCAAGAGGGAGTCAAAAAATAAAGACATGGATACACACTCATTTCAAGTGCTGTCAGAATCAATAGGCATGTCTAAGACAGAGAGAATAAGGAAATGCACTAGTATCTCCTAAAAAGTATTGAACAACCCCCAGATTTTCAATTTTTGAAAATTTAAAAAGGTCTATATTTTTGAATTGTAAATTCAAATAATTTTTACTGTTTCCAGAGTGAGGCATACATATAACAATAGCAATAAAAATATGCAACAGAAACTTCTGAGGATCCAGGAAAGATTGTATTCGTATAGCACTGTGATATTTATGGATGAAAAGCACTGTTTAAGTAGTCTCAAAACACTTTAGAGAATTTATCAGGTCCATGAAGGAAACTTACAGGAAAGAAATGTTCATTTTTCACATACAGTAATGAGTCCCACAGTTTGTGGGAAATCTCAGAATGACATGGTTTCATGCGAGACGCAATTCTCACCAACTTCACCAATTAAAGCTAGAGAAAAGCAAAAAGTAAATGCAATTTGAATCTCTTGTCTACCGTAGGCTGTGGGACCCTCTTATGTACAGTGGACCACACTGGAATTCATCAGAGGAAGTGCACAGGCACCATCTCATACTGACACCTGAAAAAAAATGTTGGAAGTCTCAACTTTTTCCTGCACTTTGGCAGCAAAAGATAACACTAAGTTGAAATTGCTGTTACTTAGAAACTGGATCTTGTAATTTTTTTTCCCTAGAAACCTGGTCCTAAAAGCCCTGACTCCTTTAAGACATAAGGAGTAAGAATTTCCTAGACTGCTATTCAATACTTGCCAAGATTAACTGAAATTTCATCAAATTTTGCTCAAAATTAAACCTAAAAGACAACAAAAAAGATGGCTTTGTTGGCCCCTTGTTTTATACTACCGTATCACATGAAAAGCAACAAGAAGCCTCCGTCATCACAGCCTGGGACACATTTGTCTACTAACGCAGCATGAGCAGGCTCGAGGGGGTAGCAGCAGCAGCACAGGTGAAAAGGCCAACACAAATGGCCAGCTCTCTGCCAGCTGACAGCCCAGAACACTTTTTCTGTTTTTTAGTAAGTTGAATCAAGATGCAGAAGGGAAGTAGGAACTAGAAAAAACTGCAGGGAAGTGAGGCGGGGGGGAGCGTAAAAAATGCATTGTTTTGCATTGAAATGTTCTCTTCATTTTTTTATATAACAAAAAAATTTAAAAGAAGATATTGAGCATTTTCCAGTTATTTATTACACAGCTATTCACTGAGCAATAGCTCACTGAAGATAAAAAAAGAACCTAGCCAATACCATTTTAAATTAAAGGTAGGCTGATAATAGTTTGGATGTGTTTTATCCACAATTAATGCAAGTATGCCAAACAGCCAGAGCTAAATAAATAGTTTTAAAAAAACCAAACATGTTTAATGTGAAGTTAGGACACCAAAACTGTAGAAAAGGCATAAAAAGGAGGAAGGGTGGCAGAAGATAGAAAGGTCAATTCAACATGCTTTAAATACTAGTATTTTCTGAGTAATCATTTTAATTGCCTTGCCTGTAGCTCTTTACTGACATTCTACTAAGGTAAACCAGGCCCACATGGTTTAGCTTACTGTATCTATCTCCATCTTTTGAATGACTGGGGCAAAGAATGCATGTAATAATTTGTGTGTATATGCACACGCTTCTCAGTGTTACTGTGCGTCTTGTTTTCCTCCTGTCAGCAGCTTATTCAAGTAGCTCAGCTGAAAAGAGCTGCATGAGTTTTTGGCTGAATAGGTAACATAAGGAGTTAGGATTATTTGTGTGGTAGGTTAACAAAGTTTCCAGAGAAGAATACAAAGTGTACATATGTTTCTAAAGAAAAGGAGAAATTAATAAAAATAAAAGCATTCTGATGACACCTGGTGGCCACTGCACACAAGGAATTAATTGCATTTCATCTGAGAAAAGCAGATCAAACAGAAATGTGTTACATGTTTCTTTGGCAAGCATATCTACAGAAATGACAGCTGATATTATTATCAATTAGAATATATACTCATTGAAACATGTATGTTTACATATCTGCATATATTTGTATTATCGGTATTAATGCATGTAGACATACTCAACAATCTGAACTATTAGCTTATTCTATAAAGACAAAACCTGGTCTTCTGTACAATAAAATAGACGTGAGCACACTGGAAGTATTTCAGCTCAATCCTATGAGACATATGAAACCCAGACTTTCTTTTCAGTTTTTGTCTTCCAGCTTGATTGCTTAAATAAGGCAGAGGGCGATGGGGGACAAGCAGAGTGGAAGCAGAGGGCTGCCTCGCACCGGGGTGTGCTTGGAAGGTCTCTATGCTATAGATGCTGCCCCAAATCCCTGCCACAACACGTTAGTCCTCCAGCACACTTCGGCAAAGCGTAAGCAGCAGCCTTCACTTCTTTCTATCACTGGATGTCTAACCAAAATAAATTAATATCCATCATTAGAAATTAGTATAAAAAGGTGATAGCTGTACACAGGTCTCAGCTACAGAGGGGATAAACCCTTAACATGCAGGGGAAAAGCTGCATGTCAAATCACACCTTTTCTCCTTAATGGTTTCTTATAATAGGTGCAAGCAATCACAACAGTGCTGCCATCTCCTCCGCAACACATAGGGTTTTTTTTTCTCCCCGATAACCTTAGATGGTCATCACTAAGACTTAAACCATGCATAGCTGTGCAAAGCTTGGCTTCCTCCGGAATAACTGTTATTCGCCTTCAGGTGAACAAACCCATGCTTCAGCTGAAGTCGCTGAACACCTTTTAAAGCTACGTACTTCTGCACTCTAAATAGTTCAGGGGGTTACCATTGAATTTTATTCTAATTTCCATCACTGTCTGTGTCAAGATGGAAACCAATACAAGACAGCAATGGGAGGTGTACAGGTGTGACAGTGGCATCGTGAGTCCAAGCACTGGCAATATGAGATGATACAAAAATTACTCATGACTTCTGCGGTGCCTGTGATACCAGTCAACAGCTACTATTATTGCACAACGTGAAGCCTCTTCCCTTCCCCATCCCCAATCCCTTCACCGGAGCTAAGCCACGTAGCTACAAAAGGTGCCTTCACTCCAGCAGATGACAGAAGAGAGGCTGAAAGCCGAGCAGGCTCCCACTTCTCCCCAGCAAAACGCACTCTTGATCAGTGGACAGAGAGCAGAGGGGAACGAGGGAGGAGGCAGTGCTATAGCAAAGGGCTCTGTACACCCAGCAGAAAAGGACCGGGGATGCCTCAGCAGCATCCATCTTGGACCGTGGCCCATACAGTAAAACCACACCTCCCGAGGACGGGTCCTAGCCAGCTAGAATTGAAGGAGGGAAGAAACTGAGGAGGAGAAGGGACAGCCCCTTGCTGACACCACCACCACCTATAAAACCCCCATTTACCTGTTGTCCAAAGCATTCACAGTACTGATACTTTGGGAACAACTACCATGAAGGTTTCAAATGCCACTGCTTATCAATAGTACCCATTTCCCCCCACGTCTATTTGTTTCAATACAACAAATTTGGTGCCTACCTAAATCGGTCACTGAAATTCAGCTATCTTCCAGAACTAGCGATGTGCCTAAGCATGTGCACAGTGTCAGCAGGATTCCTCCTAGGCTTGATGTGAGGCACACGTGTTCAAGTACATCCCCAAACAAGGACTCACCTGGCAATTAAAATTTTCATTTCTCCTGCAGGAATGGTGCATGCAGTGCAATGTCAGGAACAGTTGCGCTGGGGACCAACGCCTTCCCTAATATCTACAAAAATTATACAGCTTCATTCTGTTATATATAAGAACTGCACCTTGCTTACTAGTTTTCTGTTACTTGGGTATCTAGTGCATTATTTTGAAGCACACCATATAACAGCTACACAAGACTACAGTGCATTTTCTTCAGTTGTTGGTTTATCACAAACTCAAATCTCCAGTCAGCACCCACACTATCAAACAGCTCCCCAGGAAATATCAGCGATGGAGCCCAAGGCGAGGGGAGTCTCCTCCTCCCCCCGGAGCCCCGCAGCCACACAGAGCCACTGCTAACCTGGCCATCGGCTGGCATGATCAGGGTGGCACCGCAACCCTCCTCCTCCGCTGAGTGGGAAGATATGTGCCGGTCAACTCGGTGGCCCCATCCTTTGCCTCCTGCTCCCCAAATCCCTCCTGGGCAGGGAGTACAGCATGCCGCCGGACCCTTCCCGGACATGGCTCCCGGCATCACAGGAGGTCGCAGCAGGACGACGCGGCGCCTCCCCAGGCAAGGGGACCTCAGGAGTTGGCTGAGGGCTGCAACTTCTGCATGTGGCCTCTGTATTTCCTTGTTACATCACTCTCTCTCGGGAACGAGTTAGGAGAGTGTTATTGCTAAAAATACTACTAATTCCCTGAAAAGCACCGAGTTAAAATCAATCCCACAAACTTTCCTGAGATCAATAGGTTTTAATGAACACAGAAAACATACTCTGTGGCAACCACCGGCACCTACCCGGAGACTGAGCTAGAGTAAGAAATTACACCTGCTCCAACGCTTCCCTGGGAGAAAAAATTGACATATTACTAAGCAGGCTATCGCTCAGCTCAAACGCCCCCAGGATCTGAGGGACCACAAGCTCACCCTTATGGGTGACCTGCGTGTGATTTACCACGGCAGAGCGCAGCCAGGACACAAAGTCAGTTTTCCCCACCGCAGACAGGGCAGGGTTTCGGCGCTCCGCTCTCATCTGACCAAGCAGCCCAAATCGCAGACCCAGCCCATTCCTCTGATGGAGCAATGCGGGCGTGGAAAGCAGACTGCAAGCCAAACGGGCTGCTTCCTACAGCAAAGGGTGCTGGCGTAGCCCGTTTTTCTCTCAGGTGGTAAAAGAATATTTAGTCCTGTGTTTCCATCATCAATAGTCATTTTCCTGGTATTCGTCCTGTGAAAACACTTTTAACAAGTGCTACAGGACTTTTTTTCCTGGCTGTAATCATCAATGGAAAAGAGACAACAGTCTAAAATTAAAGCTTACAGACAACAGGAGCAAAAATGTTTTTATGTCTTTTACAGTGAAACCTAATATTAAGTGTGCCATTCCATCTTGTATTTTCCAGAAGACTCGAGCATTACATCCTATTTTTTCCAAGCACTATGATTCAGATTTTCACTTTCCGGTAAATTCCATAAACATTTGATAATCAAATGCAACTTCTGTTTTGTCGGCTCTGCAGCCTTCCTCATTCTAAAGCACCAAATCCTTTCGCTTTTTACGTGAAGCAGGAAAGGAATTCACTTATAACAGTAGCCATGTAATTCCATTTACAATTTAAAATATTGTTTTGTCGCATATGCACCATTTTTCCAGAATCGAATAACCGATATTATTTCTAGAAACTAAACAATACAGAAGATTTTACTGGTTAAACCCCTGTAACAGCACAAATCACAGCAATATAAATATGCAAAGGTTCTTATTACAACCATTATACTTTTCTCATCAAACTCATTCTGCATTATTGTGCTAAGGAGATCTAAGTATTCTTAAATGCATACACAATGGGAAAAATAAATAAATACCCCCTTAACGGCTATAAA
>NW_008795036.1:4079426-4092045 GCF_000699145.1 Aptenodytes forsteri
TTTTCTCATCAAAATCATTCCTGCATTATTTGCTAAGGAGATCTAAGTATTCTTAAATGCATGTACAATGGGAAAAATAAATAAATACCCCCTTAACGGCTATAAATTCCTCACAGAATCCTCCCCCCCTCAAATGCCTACACTTGGACTCTCAACTGCTTAGTAGGCATCCTAATGCCACTACCTGTGTTTTAAATTACTCAAATACCTACAAACACCTAAATCCAACTGAAGTCACTGGGAATAGGGCATTTGAAAGTCAAGATATTTCTTTAGGTGCTTAAAAAGGCCCTTAACGGCTATAAATTCCTCACAGAATCCTCCCCCCCTCAAATGCCTACACTTGGACTCTCAACTGCTTAGTAGGCATCCTAATGCCACTACCTGTGTTTTAAATTACTCAAATACCTACAAACACCTAAATCCAACTGAAGTCACTGGGAATAGGGCATTTGAAAGTCAAGATATTTCTTTAGGTGCTTAAAAAGGATTAGGAAAGTAATGTCAGATATCCAGATTTCATTATTTTATCCTCAACACTTGTTACTTAGAATTGAACAAAATGACATAAAACCACATTTTTGTAATTAGGGGGTTTTTTATCTTGAAAACTCAACAATTAAGAATGCTTAGCTGCATTAATAACTCCTTCTCTAGAATGCTTCAAATGAAAAATTAAGTTATATTAGACTATTTTTAATAACCTGTAGAGTTTAAAAGTGCCCAATTATAAATGAAAAAAGGACTACAGAATAAAGGTAGCATATGCACAAATCCAATGCTATTAAAAGGCAGACACATGAGATCTCATGTATCTTGTGCCATTTGTAAAAAGGTTGTTTTATTATCAGTGTAACTAATCACAATGAAGCCATCTCTTACAACCAAAGACATTATAATGAATTTTCTTTACAGCTACAGAGAAATGCGATTTGCTGTTCCATATCAAACTAGAACAGGCTGTATAAATTCTTCTTCATATTTATTGTTAAATGTAATTTTTATCTATAAAATCAGCCATGAAATATTAAAAACTGAAACAACAGAATTTATATCCTTTACTTAATTTAGTTTAAACGGTCTATTCACTAAAGAGAGGCAAAAAAGGTTACATATGTATTATAGCGCACCCTCCCCTCTCCCCCCTAAGCGTTTCCATTATAAACCCCCTAGTTTTTGGAATTTATAACTCGGCTGTAAAAATTCACTTCATATTTAGAGTTGGTATACTTTTCCTTTTATAAATTTAAAAAAAAAAAAAAAAAATCTGTTCCAGGAGGAAGGCAAGAAAGGATGTGAGAGAAGGAGAAAAGCAATCAGACTAAAAACGTTAATGCTCAGCCACTTAGATCAGTAAATAAGGGCCATCTACTGTAATTCAGACCCAGCTTCCACCCCGAGGAACCGGCAGGAGATGGTCAGCTGGCTGCACCGCAGCCCCTGGGCGGATGGGCGCCAGGTACCGACCTCCAGCTGCTGCTGACCTGGGCCAGGTTCAGGCTGGCAGACTGGGGAGGAAAACCTCCCCATCCTACTGCTATCTCCTGGAGTCACCTGTACAACTGGGAATCGGACACACTGAAAATGAGTGAGAATGGCAAGAAGCATTAAAATAGTCTGCGTCGGAGAAAAGACAGGACAAAACAAACCAGCACATCTTAAAAACGAACAATAGACAAAATAGCATGTAAAAAAGGGCTTCTCCCAATTAAAAGGCCTAAGACTTGAGAATTCAGGAACTGGAGATTGGACAACGTATAGTGAAATGAAAACTGCGACAGAAAGATAAAGGCAGCCAAAAAACTTCAGAAGTTCATGGAAGCCAAAGGATTAAAGGGTATAAAAAGGGCTTGCTTTAATACAGCATGGAAAACAATTCATACATGAGAAGGTAGATTCCAAAATGAAGCATGAAATAAGGCAACAAGAGACAAGCAACCTACGACCTTAAAGTGTAGGCTACAACCTAGGCTATTTCCTACTACCAGTATCTTATTTTCAGCTTTCCCCTAGAGCACTACAAAAAGCACTAAAGCAAAATGTACCTTCATTTTCAGAGTCCCCATTTTACAGTCTGAAAGAATAGAAAAAAGTAGCACGGGAGCAAACCCCTGCTTTGGTTCTCACAATGCAGCTGGTGAGTTGGTCAAGCTGGCAGGAGCAGCAAGCAAGCTACACCGGGGAGCTGCCCCCAGTCACTGGTGGCAAAGACCTGAAGTCCAGAGATGCTCATGGTTACCCCAGGTGATGCTGCACTCCTTCCTTTAGAGGAAACCAAAGCCATGGGTTCAAACGCAGCCTTTACCTAGTCCGTAACTAACTGTATTCATCAGAAAAGGCACGCTCTCAGCAATTCTTTAACTACAGTTCACTAGGCCAATGTACATAGTTTGCAACCTATCCCCGGAACAATAAAAATGAGTAATGTTTACAAACTCATTGGTTCTCCACAGTGATTCAGGTTTGGAGATGGTCACGGTTAAAAAAAATAGCCTTCGCATGAAGATCCTTTGCTGAACTAAATTAGTCTGGCACACACAGACAGCAGAGGGTATTTCCGAAATATGTATAAACAAAAAAAACGCGGTAGAAAGGTATTACCTACACACCCTCCTGCCACACACTCAAAAAAGGTACATGAGCAAAAAGAACTACAAAGTAAGAATTTTAAGGATCTAGTAGACATTGATATCATAATTATTTTGATTTCATAATTTGATTTGCAACAGAGATGAATAGTGAGGAGCAAGAGAAAGAATGAGAAAGTTGGTGCTCTATGACAAACACATCCATAAAACAACCAGACTCAACAGCAAAGGCTGCAATTGTAGAATCAGTTACCAGTTTATGGAGTTTATGCCAGATCACCAAAAGGAAAAAGATGAAGGAAAATGGAAAGCTGAACCAGGCAACAAGGATGCTCTAAGGGTTCGGGTGGCTCTATGAAACAAAAATCTGCACTCAATTCCAAAAATTCAACAGTCCAAAATTACTTAAGCCTGTATCCACCAGGGATGTCAGGCACTACTGAAATGTTCAATGCCAAGCTTTAAAATGTCTGGAACAGAAAGTGAGACCTGGAGTCCTAAGTTAGGTACTGGTATCTCACATAAAATACACAGGCAGAAGAAAAAAACCAGCTCCTGCTCAACCCACGGGGGACAGCCTCCTCAGTTAGAGGAGAAAGACAGCGAGCACAAGTCCTGAACCCACAAAATGAGAGTCGTTGGGCCTAGCAACCTGGACAAAAGGAAGAAAACATTGGCTCTGCTGAGCTACTGCTGCACTGTTCAACTCTCACGAATCTGGAAAGCCTTGTTGTTGCACCTACGGCATGCCAGCTGTCCCAGCGTCCAGAAGCAGGCACCTAAGCAAAGCCCCCTCCTCCAAACCTACCAGAGCTGCTCAGTATGTCCCCTACTTCTGAAAACAGAGCACAGCTTCAAGCCTGCACATCTCATGCAGGGATTAGTAAGTTTTCATGATGATTCAGTAAAATCCACATTCACTCTAAGAGTACTTCTATTTTTTATGTTAAAAAGTGCATTGACACTAAGATTTTCTATTAAAATTCATTACATTTATTTACAGTAAAAATGTATTCATTACAAAAACAGGTATTGACCAAACATAAGCAAACACATACTAGTTGTTCTACCCTTCAGCTGTTACTTAGTGGAAAGACATCAAAAGTGCATTACGAGCATTTTGTAGAATCATTCAAATAAGTACCTAAGAGAAAAACCTCAGAAATATTGCATTTAATAATAAGGCATATTTTACAAAGCACTGGAATTTGAGGAAGTACTAGTCTTGAAAACGTTCCTTTAAATTACCATTATTTGGAATGACTGGCATGACTCTATTATCTATACATTTTTACATTGCTTTATCCAGCCAGCTGACTACATCATTAAAAATATACAGGACTGAGCTTCAGTTTGACCTGCGGTGACTCTTATATGTATTCTCAAAATTAACACAAGCACCGAATGCTACTAATCTTCAACTTGTAATAACTGATCAAAGAATACTGCCCTGTAATTCACTACAAGCTAAAATCATAGTGCTGAACTGTGCATTTTCAAACAAGTGGTTTATAGCTCTAGATTTAAAATGCAAAGTTTCCATTATATTTAATAATTAAAATGCATGCTGTGTTATGGTTACATTTGGTGACTGGATTAGTAGTACCCCAACTGAGTTAAACAATGCCTTTTTCCTATTAGAGTTCATATTACCATATTATCTATTTGTTTAAGAAAAGGAAGAAAAAAAGCACAGCAAGGAAGAAGGAATAAAAAAGAAATATGAATATCAAACATACTGAAAGACAGTGAGGACCAAGACAGCGAGAAGACCTGGTATCAGCAAAATCTACACTAGCTGAACACGGAAAAGCTGAAATATCTGTGCATTTAAAGTATGAAAACTTTTTTAAGAAAAAGAATATTCTCCATTTGTCAATAAGGGTTCTCATTCAAAATAAAAGATTTAAAGCTCAGTCTTGTTTTCCTAGAGGCAGTCTCTACAAATTTAGGGAATACAGACATCACTGTCAAAGAGCGGACTCTCTCAGGCTGTCAACTTCTTAATCAGGGTCTGACTTCACTGGGAAGTGTGAAATTATGTAATTATTTACGCTTGGCAATTCTGATGGCTTAAACACCTCCAGCACTATGAACATCATCTTTTACAAAGCAAAATTCCTACTGCAATTTTATTTTAGGGAATATACCATTATTCTTCTCTGCACTTTCTAGGTGGTTTATTCAAACAAAATTTAAATATTATGTGAAGTATTTCTCCTCTCTCAAAACAGATACCATTGAGCTTAGAAACTTAATTTACAAGGATGAAAAATAATTAAAAAATAAAATCAACATGAAACCATGGCCACAGTGATATCAACTGAAGTTTCTCAGCACTGTCAGTTACATTAGGTGTCACCCAAAACTCTGTAATTAAAAGTCCAATGACCTTTGAGTACTTATAATGAATGTATAAATAAAATATTATTTGACCCCATGAAAAGACACACTCCTTATATTTATGCACTTCCAGACAACATTTAAGTATAAACTTCAGAGATTAACTTTGTTTTCATTTAAAGTATATTTTAGTTATCTTGGTATCAGCAGCAGATTTGAAGACAGGCTTGTGTGCCTGAAAGCGTGCCTACTTCTCCATCTATAGTACTTGGTGTAATGTACTACCTCTGCCTGTATGCCGCATCCTCCGATATCTACCCCCTGATAGGGTATTTACCCTTTGCATCCAAAATACAAAGGTACCCATTCTCTGACAAAAAAAGTTTATTCAACAGTGTACCCCAAAATACACTGTATTGATACCAGCAACGTCTAAAATCAGGACGATGTGAACAAAGAAAAAGAGCAGGTATCCCTGCAAGTTAACCTCCACCTGCAAAGCTCAGCATGTTTTTCACCTGGAAACAGAAACCAAGTAGCCCAAACAGAGCTGGCAAAATGCATTGCCAGGTTTTCACTTGTCTTCTCCGAAGAACTGTCTCCTGCACCTAATAACCTTGTACCCAAGTAAGATTCCTCAGTTTTGAGAGAAGGAGCTCCTTACATCATCAGATGTCTGCTTCGGAGCGGCAGAAGGGACACCTCCAACGTCAGACCTACGTCACCTTTCTCTTCAGCCCCTTCCCCTCCTTCCTTCCTCAGGTTGCCATCCCTATTGCAAACTCCTTGGGCGACACAAAGAAAATCAGACAGGGAACAAAGGCTACATACAACCCTCTGCAGATATCATCAGAGGCACACACAAAGAAGTCAAAGAAAACACTTGTCAAGAATTTTCAACCTACCTAGACTTGGAATGGCTCTCAAATTCACAAGTCTGTAGCTTTGACAATTAAAGTCTAATCAGAAACAACCAAAAAAAAGAATGTTTCTTCATACAATATATCTGCAAAGTTCCCGGTACCAACAAGTAACACTGTATTACAAAACCTCTGCTCAAAAACCAAGCTCTGGTTTTTGGGGTAAGATTTGGACACAAAAAAAAAAAATCCCATTTTATTTCTTTGTTTTTGTATGCACAAATTATGAGATGGAGAGCTTGTGTCAGGTTCTGATTTTGATCATTTTGACGCAAATTGAAAAAATTCTGTTAAACTAAATGGAGATATTCCGATTTATAGTCAAGTAAATGACATCAAATTCTAGTCCCAGGTTTTCTTTCCTTCCTGATTAAATTACATTAATGTACACTCAAAACAAAGCAACTACTGCTAGTCCTATTTTTTTCAGCAGAATAACTTAACTGTTAACAAAACACCACATACACATATACATGAAGTCATCAGGGTTCTTTCATATGTCTGCCATCTATCTGAAGCCTCACAATAACAAGGCTTATAGCAACATTATAGTATGTGGGCACCAACATATCGCCCTAAATGTAGAACAGAAGCAAACCTGCTTCCTCTAAGGACCTATACGCTACTGGTTTTCCCCAAAATACTTTTCATTAACCTGATACATATATGAGAGATCAAAAAACACAACACACGTGTCTTCTTACATGGAACGCCCCAGGAAAAGGCCCAAAAACTAAATATTGCATCTTCACATTGCTAAAAGGTTTGACATAGTATTTATTGCCATATTACCCCTAATTAGCAGTTTAAGCTTGTTAACAAGAACAGTTCTTTTCATTTAAGGTAAACAGGAATTATCTTTCCATTGTATAGGTAAAACTTGTAAATAGGACAGCTCATACATTCTAAGATGAAAGTAACTAGGAAACGATTCATTAAGGCTTGGGTTATAAATTCAAAACATGAAGCATAACGTGCTTAAAGAAGAAGGTTTTATTTTTAAAAGCATTCATTAGGCTCTCATCTCCAAGCCTCAGACTTGTAAATAATTTAAAATGAAAATGCGAACAACAGGGTGAAAAAAAAACAAATGCAATTCAAATCATTCCACTGTTGTACCAATAGAACTGAAAACAATAGAAAAGAAGTTGGCAGATTTTGAAGACAACATCCAGAAAACATTTTTATGTACTGTATCTTTGAACTTAGATATTATGCTAGCATGGGATCCAATCCAAAAAAAATTAGCTGTGACTTATAACAATCAGGCTGTGCCCAGTAAAGGATACACATCCTAAACTAGTAATTTTTAGTATTCATTGCACTTTATTCTGCAGCTGCCAAAACAAACAAACAAGCTGCAGCTTACGGATGCTTTCAGATTTTTTTGGTTTTTCCATTTTGACTTTTCAGCAATGTATATCCTATTAACAATTTATATGACATAAGGCGAGAACCCCCTTCCCTTTAGAGAGTAAGATAAATCTAGGTTTGCCTCACATGGGGAACAGGAAAAGAAACAGCCTTTACTTCATTGGCATTGAAAACAGGAAGTGAAGATGACAAAAGTAACAAATCAAACAGAAAACAAAACACAAGGATCGCTGCTGCCCTTGCTGCATAGCCAGTGTCTCGAATCCAACGTCAATACACCCCTGCAGAAGGTGTGTTACACAGCAAGGAACTCGGACAGAGCAACATTTTGCCTTCATTGTATTTCTGGAGTTTGCTATCCTTTCCCCAAGTACCTGGAACTATCCAACATAAATATAACGTATGATTTCACTTAAACATTCAATGGAAGACAAGCGCGCAACAGGCCTTTCTTTCTCCTTGTAAACAGACCACATGGGACTGCAAAACGCAAAAGTGACGTATTTCTATGCCCAAGAACCATCTTGGGGAGAAAGATGGGCACGTATGCTAAGCATCACATGAACGTCAAGACATGCTCCTCAGAAGCCTTGAGCTTACTGCCCGCACCCCACGCACCAGGAAATCTGAGGCTTTTCCGCCACGTGGGATTTCCTGCGCAGGTGCAGAACGCGAGCAGGAAACCCGGCACTTCCAGTGAGCTCTGGGCATACCGCAAGCTTGCGACTCAGCTGCAGCACACACACCTTACAGCCAGCACGGTGCTTCCTAGAGGCACCAAACCCCCACAGGCAGCACGTGAGCAGCGAGTCTGATGCTTCCTCACGTGAACTGAGCCCACTAGGTCACCCCTGTTCATGCTTTTCCCTCGAGCACAGAAGTGGGTGATGCCAACATGCTACATACCACCGGTACAGGTAAAGTAAGCAAGTCTCCTCCTGCTGAGGCGTGTCTTAAAACCAACACTGGGTGGACTATCTCATACGTTTATAGCAAATGTTTATAGCAAACATGTTCTGCTAACTTACCAAAAGCAAACAAACCCAACCACTAACCCACCGAACGGAAACGCGTGCAGGCCACAGGCTCTTCTAGAACAAGCCCAAGCTTGAAAACCTGCCTTAAGAGAGAACTCACATGTACAGAAGTATAAAGCCATACCAGAGCTCTTAAGGCCATCCAAATGGCACCAGAATAAGTTTGTTTCTGTCTTTGCTTAAATTAGAATTTTTGTCAGGACCTCCACGCTTCTCAAACTTCTTGCCGGAATGTTTCCTACAGAAATATTTGTGTACTGCATAACTGTATGGATTCCGTAATAAAAATATCACATGAAACAATGATTTCTATATAAATTGATGACTTAGTATTACTATTTGGATGAGTTTTGTTACACCTTGTAATTGCAGTGAATTTTAACATCTATATGTATTTTTTAAATCTTTGTACCTGTATTTTGAGAGAGACTTTTGAAATACCAAATATGGGGCTAAAGACAGCCAGAAATTTTCTTTTTAATTACAATGAGACAAAGAAATACTAAACAGGAAAGCATCTATATATGTTTGCAGCAAACCAGTAATCTATAGAGATGTATACATCCAGATCTAGACACTGAAATACTGCAGACCCTAACTACTCTGCATGCCTTGGCCATTACATATGCCACACACACATAACAGCTTATATTTTTAGACTCAGAAGGGCAGAGGCAATTAAAATTTATGCCTGTACCACTAAGGACAGAAGGAAACTAAGAAAACTTGCAGCCTCCTAGCCCAGTTAAGTATAACACACAATGTCATAGACAGTAGTTCAGTAGCAGGCCAGACTACTCAGAAAAAAGGTCAGCCTGCTGTAGAACAAACAAAACAAAACAAAGCAAAGCAAAAAATCAGCAATCAACAACTCTGCTAATGCAGGACTGGAAAGCAGTCATGAGTCATGCAAACAAGCATTTTACTTTTGGAACATCGTTACTGCCCCTTTCTAAATGGCACTTAGGTTATTTCTTCATAAAGAAGCGTGTGAATTGGCTAGCACTTACTGTAATTTTCCTTTTCCTTTTGAGGAAAGAAGGTAACTGGACTTCTTTCTGCTCTAAAGCTATATATTGCTGCCGTTTTGTACGTTTGGGACACAACCTTCTTTCATCTTCAGCAGAAGAACTGAAATTAAGTAAAATAAGAAAACTTCCATGTATACTTAACAAAAACACCTAGAATGGGCTATAGACTCTTCTGTAACTACAGACCCTTCACTGGCAGATGGCAGAAACAGGATCACCAGAATCCATAGCTGCAGAGCAGCAGGGCAGGTACAGTTCCCCTGTTTTAAACATACAACTTCTTTCTGCGAAGCAAAAGACGCCTTTGGAATTTCTGCAGGTGAGAAATTAGAGATTGCAAGAACATCATCTTTACATTTTTTGCTTCTTCACTGGTTTTATACACACAGGCTAATAAACACTCTGAGCTTATGTCTTAGCACAGGCCGAAGTGACAAAAATAAAAACGTACTCAGTTTAGAAGAAAAGTAGGTATAGGTGTATTTCATTTAAACTTTCATACGCTTTGTGTAATGCCGTAAGAATGTCCACTGCAAAGGCAGACAGACCAAAGATTAAACCGCTCCGACGTTACCAGGGAGATGTCACGTGAGCTTTGACACCCTGGGCCAGGCAACATTTAAGCGGTTTGCAATGCCACCTCCCGTGCGGCCCTACTCCTAATTCATTCTCTCCAAGACATCCACAGTCAATCCTACGCCTCTTACTAGCGCTAAGCATCACCAGCGAGGCGTACCGCTCATTTCCCACACGCATCTGTGTCCACCAAGAACCGCTGTCGTTCATTCTGCTCATCCCACTCAAGTCGTTTCCTGCGGGGGGAGCGGCGCTTCCACGCCTCTGCTGCCACTGGCCAGGCACGGTATGCAGCTGCGCCTTGGGCACCGGGCGGCTGCGCTACCCCGAGCTAGCAAGGCCAACACAAAACAATACCTTCCTGGGGTAGGAGCATAGCCGAGAGTGCTCCGCTGGCCTGCTGTTGACTATTAATCCGTCAAAATTAAAGTACCATTTCTGTTTAACTCCTTCTATAATAGAAAGCACAGAATAGAGACCACTGCGCCTAGTGGCCGGTTTTGTGAACAACGGAGCAGCTATTCTTTCCCCACCACCACAACCGTTGTAAAAAAAAAAAAAAAAAAAAAAAAGAAAGAATAGCAGCCACTACATCTGTTGAGTCGTGTCATCCTGTCTTCGCTCCCCAATCCCTATTTTTGGTGACGTGCTCGCTTCAAAAGAATAACGTATACTCCCGGATGCGCAATCTAAAAAGCGAACATAGTAATTTTAACATGCACCATAATACTGCAGCATTAATTTGAATGAACGACTAGACCAGACATATCTTTAACCAGTGTTTTTATTTGAGTGATGGATCACCCATCCAGTGCAGCCTTTTTGTTTCCCCAAGAAAGAGAATATTTAAATTCCAAACCATCTTAGGAAATTCAAATGTAGGAGCCGCTCAGCAATTCCAGTTCAACCACATTTCATATGCCAATGTGTCTGTAAATTTTAGCTCACGCACAAACCCACAAGTCTGTATACATTCAAAAGAGTAAAAAGGCAATTAGGCAAAGCAAAGCTATGTTTTTCTTGATGTTGTGCACACTAATACAAAAATGCTGTTCTTCATTACAAAAAGCTGGTTTTAATGGAGTATTGTGACTGACATCTGCTTCACACACTTTCTTTCTCCAAGTAATGTTTTTCTATAAAAGGAGACAGCACAGCTTAAGTTTTAAAAAAGTTTCTAACAAAGAAAACTTTTGTGCAAATAAAATAGAAATTTTTGATGCTGTTACTATACAATAGTTCCTACAGAAGAATAGTAAGGGATCGGCTCAATGTTTTTAACTCAGGTCGTTTGAATTACATTTCCCAAAACGCTAATAAAACTGACATGTTTGAACATACTGAAGAAGTCACAGTCCATCATCACGCTGTCACATCAGTGCATTTGACTTTTTTAAAATGTATGGATTATACAATTACTGCCAGGCTCCATATTTTATATATAAAAGCTACAATCTGATTATATGTCCATGCTGAAATAATTTATGAAATAAGGGTGGAATGACTGTAATGTTACTTCTATGATGAATGTAACTTGCTGTGAATAGTCTAGGAGATTGCAGGAGAGACCAAACTGAAGCCTGTAATTGTCTTCATCTTTCATGAAGAGGTGTGACCTGGGGAAAATAATACATCCCAACATCCAAAGCACCAGCCTCATGCAAACATCTTGATTATTCATGGTCTGATATAGGAACGGAAAAAGAAAATTTATAGTCTTCACAGGCCACACCTTTAGATTATTAAGGTAAGAATCACAGCGAATTACATCCAATGCTTAAATTATACGTTAGTCTGTTATTGTTTTGCACCATCAGCAAATCACTCCTGCCACTATTACCCTTGCACTTTTGGATTCCCATTATTTACTACTCCCTAGGTGTTACCATCATGTTGAGTATGATATAGATGAACATGAATACATGACAAACCCAAGGTCTTGCAAGTCTGTATCAGGACAGCTACACAAAGAAGAAAAGAGGGTATAGGAAAACAAGAATTAAAACTATGCAAATTCTGAGATCACCACTGGCTACAGCATGCAGATCACAAATTAAATGCTTTTTCCTTTTCTTTCTCCTTAACTAACACTACATTTAAGACGAACATTGTGGTTCACAGGCCACACTAATTATTTGAAGGAGCAACAGGAAACCTGCCATAACAAGCCAAATTAAACAAGATGATAACCTATCCCCCATGGGCCACCTAGAAGAGCTAGTTTTGGTTTAATGGTCTTTTCCACTGAAGATGCACACCTTTTAGAAACGTATTAAGAAACTGCTACGCTATTTATGCGAATTCGCTTTCCTTAGTGCGATCTGACGGGTGGACTTTCAGGGGACCAACTCCCCAGAGACGACAAAACCATGTTGAAAATCGCAAGATCGTGAGAGTGCCGCAGGTGATCGTGACTCAGAGAGCGCTCCGTTCGGCGATTTAAGCAGAGTGAAGGGAAAACGGCTACAATTGCTTTTTTTACCACTTGCAAGAACCGCTCACAAAGCTCCTGCAGTCGCACGCGTGGCCGCTCACTGCCACCCGCACAACTTCTCAAGCTCATCCACACTTACGCTACAACGACCTTCGGGAAAGGAGGGGAAAGTAAGAAAACGTGGGGTTTGAGCCGCGAAAAGCATACAAGGTAGAGCCGAACCACGCCAAAAGTCACGCCTTCCTGGCTGCGCGGGGCCAGGCCAAGCTACGGCCCCGGCGGGGTATGGCACCGTAACCCCACGGCACCGCAGGCC
>NW_008795036.1:4093179-4096695 GCF_000699145.1 Aptenodytes forsteri
CGCCATCTTCCCCTGCCCGGGCCCGGCGGCGGCGGGAGCACCGGCGCCCTGGGGCGCTCCTGTCCCCTGCTGCTGCCCGATCCACCCGGTTCCCTCGCCGGGAAGGGCCCGGGAGAGAGGCTGCGTGGTGCTGAGGGAAGGCGGGAGCCCCGGGGGGTTGCCCGGGTTTGGCGCTGACCCGGGCTGAGGGTGTGCGTGCCAGTGAGGCCGCAGCTCCGGGTCCCGGGCGGAGGAGGGCGGGCGGTGCTGGCAGGGGGCGGCAGATGCGGTATTTGAAGCGCTCAAAACTGCACCTTCGTTTGCGCCTGGCAAAGCTTCGCGTACGTGTGGCCTCTGCCACGGCAGCTCCTGGCGCTGGACTGCACGGTGACAAGCTTGTGCCACGCAGGGGTGTACGTGAAATAAACTGGTGTTTTACCGTCTCGTTTGGCACGGACAGTGGGTGAGAATCTGCTCTCGTCTATGTAAGGGATGCTTTGGAGGAGTGGGAAGGAACGGGTTAGATGAGACAGTGCACAGCAGTCATTCGCTAACACGACCGGGTGAAGGTGATACAAACTCTCCAAGGAATTGGCTGCACTTCTTTCGGAGTTTTTCAGAGGATACGGTTCAGAAGGGGAACGGCTGAATAAGGGAGAGAGGGAGGCAATTTGTAAAACATGTTGCGGTTTGTAAGCTGGTGAAGAAACCGTAATACTGAAACACTTTATATTCTTTCCCCCTTTTTAAAGCTAAGTCACATGATTAATAACAAAATTAAAGAAGCGTGCTCTAAAGCGTCTTTCAACATCTGTGGTGGAATGCAGTTGCTTTTTCCCAGTTGCTTATGATTTTAAAAATGCAGGTTTACCGTTTATATTATGACTGCCTAGTATTTTTTAGTAGGTCAAAGTATGAAAACAGCATTTAGCATTCTTCAAGGCCATTGCAGGGGGGTGTCGGGTGGAGAGAACACCCCATTGTGAATGTGTTTGGAGTTTCACTGACTTTTTCCAGTCATACAGCGTATATAAGGCACAGTCAGGCTTACTAACTGGGCCTGACAACTTACCGTTTCATTTAGCCAATTAGTCATTGCCTAATATTAGCCTTATGACACAGTATTGCCTGTTCTGAAGTGGGTTGTAAAGACACTGAGAATGGTTTGAGGATGAGCAGTCACTACAGCCTGAGCCATTCATCGGATGAAAATAGAGAACCCAGATGGATGACCAGAGTCTTGGTAAAGACTGAAATCAATGAACAAAGTTTAAAACATAGGAGTAGCAGTAGATAAAGTATCACACAGAACATAGGTAGCAGAAAGGTATCATCTTTTTGTCCAGTACCTCAGGGTTATAGCACGTATGTTAATTGTCTGCTGTATAATAACAAATCTACACAGAGGAAGACTCCCTAATTTGCAGTAAAGATATCTTCAGTTATATGTGTATTTACCTTTATAAGGACATTTAAGAACTCTGATAGGTTATCGAGAGACTACGGAAACCGTTGGCAGTTTTAAGAATGATCTGATTAAGAACAGTCTAATTAATAACAGTCTAATTGTTCTTGATATTTTTCAGCATGGGAAAACAGGTAAAACAACCATCTGATGTCCCTCAAGCTCAGTTTCTCTGCGGTTTACAAATTCCTTTTATATGCCTAAGAATTTTTGTAGGTCTGAGCCTCAAGTAACACCTGTATCTAAATATTTGTAGTATCCAGGTCGGCATGCCTGGTCCATCGGTTCTTTCATCATCTGCTTACTGAGGGGGAACATACTGGCATAGAAGGCATGATCGTGAAAGCTGGAGTTTTGTAAATGTCAATGTTTCTAACAGAAAATGGAGAGGCAACATTTTTTAGGAAAAGCCTGAAGAGGGAGCCATTGGTATTGTAGAAGCAACAATTAAGGCAGAATCGCTATTAATAAAAGGAAAATTACATCTTTACCAAAAATAATTTTTGTACTTTTAAGCTCTGTTTATTAAATGTTTACAGACATACCTACATTTAACATTCTGGTTTAGATACGTACATAATTTTAAAGTCGTGCTGAAAATTCAAATGCTTATTCTTTGTTCTGAAATATTTATACTGATTAATATATTAAAATGCAAACTGAATTAGTCAATGATTAATTAGTAACGCATTAATTAATAAATTCATTTATAAATGGATTATAAACATAGAATATATTTATTTTCTAACAGAACATGACATTAGGAATGATTCTGCAGTTGCTATATTTCTTCCACACCAAAATACTGATTTCACTAGAAATGTTGCTCATTTAAAGAGTAGTACTAGCTCTGCTTTTAGCTGTGTCACTTAAAACTCTGTCTGCCTTTCCTACTTACTACTCCATGTTTGTTCATGTACAGGAAGCACACACAGCTTTGTGATTATTACTACCAGAAGTCAGTCATTTAGCAGGACAAAGGCAGTCACAATAATCATACTTACCAACTCTGAATTACGGGTTTTCTTGCACATCAAATTTGTTTAGAAAAATAACCCCATGACTTGACGATGGTCGTGCAGGTAATGTCTCTGACAGGCCCTCGAAGGACACTGCATGGCGTCTGTAGGATAGTCGGGTAGTCGACAGTACTGTCCATAAGAGTTAACTGCCATTATTTTTTCCCAGAGTAGCAAGTTTTTGAAGAAAACCTGCATATATCTGTATTCTGACAGTGCAGTTACACCCATAAGAAAACATGAAAAAGAATAATTAGGATGTAAGCACCTGGAACTTTTTTAATGTCAATTGAAAAAGGGAGGGAACGAAGCCAGCATTTCGGTCCCCACTGCCCCTCGTGTAAAAAGGGATCGAGAGCGAGCCTGCACGCCTCGGCTCAGCCTGGTCCGTGAGACCTCGTGGCCACGCTAGCTCTGGGAACCAGAGGAGGTGTGGCCGCGTCAGGGCATGACTGCACCTTTGTGCTGTGACATGCCAGCAAGGTGACGGCGCTTGCGGTCCCCACGCTCGCTCTTTCATTAAAGGTTGCACCTTCTTATTCACTTCGTGTTACCCTGTGGGTTCGCAGCCCAGTTGTGCCAAGTAACTCATTTGAAGTACAAATAGTTATCCATTTTTCACATAAAGAAAATGCTCTCCCGCTGCTAGGTACCTTTTGTTAAATTTTTCTCTTGTAATGTAGAGAACCTTTTGCAAACAAGTAAAAATGATAAAAATTATGTGGTTTCCCAACTTTTCCTGTTATAACTGCAGTATAAATGTTTGAGAAAAATGGGAAAGAATGCATACAGGCTTTAATGAATGCTTAGAAAGGATCTGTCTGAATTTCTTATAAATTCATAAAATCTAGGAAAAGGAAATTTTTAAGCAGCTTCAAGAGAAGAAAATTACTCTCATGATTGGAGTGCTACAGTGCTACAATGGATGGCTGTAAGCTCTTCAGAAGGGCTAGCCCTTGTCTCGTGGGGGACTTCAACTTCCTGGACGTCTGCTGGAAATACAACACGGGAAGCAGTCTAGGAGGTTCGAGGTTCCTGGAGTGTGTGGAAGAC
>NW_008795036.1:4099046-4154503 GCF_000699145.1 Aptenodytes forsteri
TGTAGATGAATGCTTAGGGACATGGTTTAGTGGGCATGGTGGTGTTGGGTTGACGGTTGGACTTGATGATCTTAGAGGTCTTTTCCAACCTTAATGATTCTATGAAAATCTTTTTTTTCAATGAAAAATACTATTTATAGCAGTTTAAGTTTGCATGTAGAAGTTAGAATTTTTTTTAAATGAAAAATACTATTTATAGCAGTTTAAGTTTGCATGTAGAAGTTAGAATTTGAAAAAAAGGGGATAATGCTTGAAGTTCTCCCCCTTATCCTAAGGCTAATACTTGGTCACAAATTCTAACAAAAGAAAGTAAGAGGGCCTGCAAATCCTTTCATGTGGCCCATGAGAAGCATCGTCAGGGCCTGCTGTTGCGAGTAACGTTACAGGCTTTCTATTCAGATCTTGAAGAAATGAAACAAGTGGACTGATTCCACCTTGGTGGATTATGCCAGCCTCTTTTCCAAATGCGAGGAACACATTGTGTACCTTACGAGAAGTGAAGCTGAATTTCTACAGGCTTAACGTTTATCCTTTCTGCTTTTATATTTGGATAACTGAAGACATAATTGTAGCTAAAAAAAAAAAAATTCCTATTGCAAAGCAAAGGCAGTATTTATGTGGACTTTTCAAGGTGCTTTTTTTCTAGCAAAATTATGATCTGTTAGAAGTTACCACTAGAGTGTATTTATCTTTAAAGTGCTGACCCTGCAAATGGCCGCACAACAGGTCCCTGAAGCCTGCAACACAGGAGTACAGGAGCTGTGGATATCTACATGTGCACTGTGCGGTGTCTTCACAGAGGCACTTGAGGAGTCAAACATAATCTTTAGTCAGATCCTGAATAATCTCGAGTTATGTTCCTCTAAAGCCACGTTACAGTACAGCTGAGAAGTGGTAAAGAGAAGTGTGTAACAGCTATGGTATGTAAAAGTGTAGAACGGTAGTCAGCCAGCTATCTACTCGTTATCACAGTAGTCACTATCATAAAAATAAATAGTAATAAATGGTCATATAAAGTAATCGTATATAAGCACAAACGATGAAAATGTTTTGCATACACACTACAAAACATGCAAACGAGTGACATCACTTATCTTTCTGTGGGTCTGGCTTTCTAGATACAAACATCAATATGAGCGTACCAATAAACCAGATCTCTTCTTTTTTTTTTCCTCGCTGCTGAATACGGAGGTTGCTTGAATCAGACAACCAGATTTTTGACCCATGGATACTGTCTTTTAAGTCTTCAGGCTGTTCCATTCAGAAGATTCCATTTTAAGATAGACCACCACCTAGAGAGAATTGCAGGTGAAGATTAATTTATTTTTCCTGGGCCCATACTCTTCTGTGTGCACATTACAGTGGTGACTTGGCAAAGGCACCACAGACTGTCATTGCTAGCTTGTTCACCAGTAATGAAGCTAGCACATCTCTTCATCATGGGTTGGTTGGTTTGTTTAAAATGTATTTTATTTCATTCCACTGCTTTTCAATAGAAGGTGGAGTATATAATTAACTTTCAGTATCCAGAACCCAAAAAAAAAAAAAAAGGCTTGAGAAAGGATGTAGCTGTCAGATCTTACTGGTCCTTCCACTGTGATTGAATGAAACTGTATCATTTGAAGCAGTCCCTGGAATGTCAGGGTCGCTGCCAAACTGGTGGTGGTAACCCTGCGTACAGAACTTGCTGTCTTGTCAGGAAGGCACTAATGCGCAGGAGGCGAGTAAAGCGGTACTAACTCACTCTGGAATTTCTAAGTGTAAAAAAGAGTGATACAAACTTACATGAAATTCACATGAGGGCTCTGCCACCACTTGTTTCTTCACACCAGAAGGCTGCATGTCAGGAGTATGTCATGTTGAATATTTTCCAGTTTCTATTACAGAGATTACACTTTCAATTCTAAGTTCAGGAAAAAAAAAAGAAAAAAAAAATCCCCTTCAGCTCCACAAATAAAAAGACAAGACATGGCTAGCATGATCTTTGAATTATTCTTACAGATAAAAATAATTTAAAAATTGTAACTGAATCTAAAGGAAGGGGAATATGCAGTTGGCTGGCACTTCATGTTATTTCACAGTGAGAGATCACTGAAATGATCTTAAGACAGGTAGCAACATCAGTATTATTCATGCACACGTACACAACGTCTGGTTTCTTTTAAGTACAGCTATATATAAGTCTGTCTGGAGGCTGACAATGCCAAACCTCTCAAGGATTTGTTTTTGTTGTACTGTTTTTTTAATAAAAAGGTAATTCATTGCAGTAAAAGGAGAGAGATTCACTTATTACCCTGTATTATCTGTTATGTGTGAAGATGTCCAGCTTGCCAGTATTTACAGCTCTGCCACTGTATAATTCATCTTTCGCAAACCCGCAAAGCAAGTTTGTGAAAGACAAATATCTCAAATATAAACATCAAGTCTGGTACATCATGCGTCAATACATTACCTTTGAGATTTAATGTAGTATCAGATCAGATCAGAAAAGAACTTGCAAAGAAAGTCATGCCACGTGAAATACAGATTTAATCCTTAGCTTTCATCTTCACTAAGTCAGCATCTTACCCACCTGGCACATGCATCCAAGTCCTGTTAGAGCTACATCCACTGAAATAAGAACGTGTGTAAACTGTCAGCTTTACTGAAAACATTTCCTAGTTACACACTGAAGTTCTCAAATGCTCATCGGATAAGGAACACGACTGTTTTTCTTTGCTGTCAGGATGCACCTTGTGCAGTGTGTACTTTGAAGCTTAAGCAAGGTTTCGTTGGCTTCTTTCCCCTCCCAAGGGTAAAGTTTCTTAGCAAATAGAATCCAAATTAAATGCCTAGTTATGTTTTTGCAAGCACTTTTACACACCTACTTAAATTAAGTCCACAAAGAAACAGAGCTATTGTTCCTGCCTTGAGGAGTAAGTGAACGTGGCAAGTTTCACACAAAGAACCTGAGAGGAATTCTATAACAAAATGCAAGCATGCTTTCAGATAGTATTTGCAATTTTTAAAACTGTGTGAGAGTAAAGTAACTAGGAACCTCCTCTGTCTCAAAACAACTCGTTCTGCGTGGGTTGCAGAATCAACTGAAAAGCTTTGCAGGAACTGGTGTTCCTCAGGCAGGGCTGGAAAGCCCCGTTACAACAGTCAGTGGCTCTTTCACTTGCCTCATTACAAACCAGTGGAAATATCCAAATGATGTCTAAGCGTCTTGAGTTCAGTTCAAGCTCATACTTTAGTTGAAAAAAATCTGCAAAGAGCTTGCAAAAATGTATACCACCATGCTTGCACTGTTAGCAGGTCAGTTTGAATTTCCTGGTCTATTTTTATGTAATCTAATGTAGCATTTATCAAAATGACCTGAAATGTGAAGTTGTTCTTCATATATGTTTCTGAAGAATGCAGGTAAGAAGGTCACTGAAATATTTGGCAGTAGAGCTAAGTAGACAAAAATGCACTCTATTAACAAGGAACTGTTCATATTTTTCTATTCATGTATTTCTGTTTAAAATATGTATGTAATGATTTACCTCTTAAAGGACATGCGTCTGCAGCTCAAAATATAGACATATATGGACATATATGGAGTTGGACTCGATGATCCTTAATGGGTTCCTTCCAACTCGAGATACTCTGTGATTCTATGATACCAGGCATAAATTTGAAAATCAATTAAGTTTCACCTTGGGGCAATAAGTATTGGCAAAGTACTACACTTTTTCTCTATGGGAGAGTAACTTGCACCAAAGCTATGGTAATGTGTGCAGTTCTGACTGATTCCAGAGTGAGCATCTTTCTAGAGGAGAAGTCTTCTAAAACCAGATGTTTTTGAGAAAGCAAGTGAAAAGGGGAAGGGATGAGAAACTGCAAATTTTTTTAGGATCCTAGAAAACCCCGTGGTAGAAGATAGCTGGCAGTGAGCATTTCTGTTAGCAGAGGGGGCAGACTCTAGAGGTAGGTGGGAACAAGGGCGTGCAGTTACGTACGCTTACCCATATGCAAGTTTTGCACACACAGGCACCCTTCGCACCTTAGCGATGAGCAATGTGGAGATGAGCCAGGGAGGCTAAACAGGATATATAAAGTGAGAAGACTGCATGCAAGACTTTTTTCATGTGTCAGTATTTTAACTTTACGTGTTACTTGGAGGTGGAAGTTTCCAGCAGACACAAGGGGACTGTGGCTCCTCACTGGCACCAGCCACTGTGGCACGGGCCCCTGTGTTACCGGTAAAGGCACCGTTGCACAATATTCCCTGTCCAAACACGGACTATGGACATCCTTAACTAGCAAGGCATTGTATAACATTTTGACAAACAAGCTAAATGCTGTATTCTGAGAGGAATAACTATCAGGAGTCAAAGTCAAGCTTCTTGGGAGTAATGCTACTGAAAAGGAAAACCATAACTATGTGAGTAAGCCTGATCTTCCACTTTCACAGGCTAAGCAGATGGTGACCTGGTTAGTTCTTAGTCTCAGGAGGCTGCTCATCTCTCTGTGCCTTCAGCTCCTATTGTCAGCATCTTACTATTTTACTTATTCTCTATGATTTTAGCTGACTGCCACGTTTTTTAGTCCTCTTTTGAGACATTACTTAAGGATTAAGAACTGTATTTATCTAACATAAAAAAACAACTTTTGCACTTAAGCCCACTGATTTTAAATGGAAATTAAAATGTTCCAATTTCTTATTTCACATTAATAATCAGTAGGAAAATATGATCCCACCCTTGAGCGTTTGATTCCCTACAACATGGATGTACAGCCTACAGGAGGGAAGACTCGGGACGATGTACCAGGGAGACAGGCAGACCTTGACCGGCTATGTGTAGGCACCTAGTGCTATTAGAGGTGCTCTGAGGTGCTGCATTTGGCCGGCTGCCACTCCACTGGCAGCGTTCACACAGGGTTTGAGTTGTGTCTGCCATCCTTGGGGCATATTTCTCAGGTACCACAGGACACCCCCAGTGGCACTAGGCATCCAAGTCTCGATACCTCAATCAAGCTCTCAAAGGTATAGATGCTGCTGTTGGACGTCCCCACAAAGTTGTTTTCTTACTACCTGGGTAGGTTTTATCAGCAAAGCATCCTCTTATATGATTATATGAATAAGATATGTGAAGGAAACGGTACTTAGGTTTCACTGTGAAGAGGTACCCTGAAGTAAACACAAATTAACACTAGACCTTTATCACAGTGTAAAAATTAATCTAGAATAAAATTTAACCAGTCCAGTTTACACTGAAAAGTCACCTCTTTTTGGTGTCCCTTTTCTGTGACTTCATGTAAAATGTGCTAACAAACATATTGTAGCATTTGTAGTTTTGCACATAAATTGGCCAAAACCAAAAGCCATTATTCAACACGTAATAAGAAAAACCTGAATCAGTTTCAACAAGAATTTTTTTTTTTATAACAATGTCAGGATTAGATCCCGTGAGTGTATGTATATCTACATACATGCTTATGCATATATACACACACAAAGTGTACATATGATTTCTGTAGTTAGTTGGTCAGGATTTGAGAATATCTAATATGCTCTGACATGGGATATGGCATATCTAGAATAAGGCTAACAAATAGAAGCAAACTTGAATCCTATTTCTAACACTATTATTTTAGAGTTATCTTTAACTTACTGTGGCAACAAATAGCTGTTAATGCAACCAAGAAGTAATATTGCTAGCAACAGTGTATAACAGTACAGTCCTTAGAAAAATGCATACCAATTTTTTTTTTCAAAAGGCTGATGAGATGCTGCACGCAAGAAAAAAAGAAAGAAGACAGGATGACTGGTGGATGCCCTGTCTTGATCGAAGAGAGAAAGAGTAGCTCTGGATACCCCTGTAGGTGGGAGTGGCTTCCCCAGTCCTTTCTCTCATGGCCAGGAGAATCTGAAATTGATGTTTTCTGCTATTTCTCTCTTCTGGGATTGAAGGAGGCATGCGGATGGTCTGCGTAATTCATTGGTTTCACACACATGGTTTTAACGTGACAGTAAGTGGCTATTTCGGAGCAGAACCTTATTTCAGTGCACTGCTCTGATAGTGCCTGTGCTTATAAAATGATGCCGTCTTTGTTGACTGTATTTTATTTGGTGTTCCAAAGAGCAACAGAAAAAACTACATAAGCATACGCCCACCTTCAGTTGTAGAGCCCATAGACAGCATGGATTGTACTGTTTTCCAAAGCAGTTACAGTCCTAGAAATACAGCCTCCATACCTCTTGCATGAGGAAATACACCACCTCCAACATCTCACCAAGCTTTCTACTCTTCTCTTCTGCCAAAAGTGACATATTTATGAGTAGCTGTTCTTTCAACCATGGTTGAAGTCACTTTCTAAAGCCGCTGCAAAACAGGAGATTACAAATAATGGTTTATGTCAATTGTACGTCCTTAAATACTTCAGCAAAATTCAATCATTTACCTTTATGGAGTGATAGCTTTTAAGCATGGACCAATCTGCCCCAAGTCCTGTGCAGGCGCCGGAGTTCTCTCCCCTGCAGCGTTCCTTACCGTGCTCATTCCTAAATGGTTTAAACAGGTGAAGGGAGCTGAGAGACTGCAGAGGACCTGTTCTGCAAGTTGATGATGTGCAAACTGGAGTCTTCTGATCTTGGAAGCTCAGTCCTTGTCTTGTCTTGGAGTCCTCTCTCTTGACATGGGCACCAAAAGTTACGCTGCAGTTACACAGTCTGCAGAGCCAACACAAGTAAGAGGGACTGAGCTGGGTCCTGCTTTTCCCCTTGAATGCTGTCAGCAGTCAGCATCCTTACTCAGTCCTCACCAGCTGAACTGTGAGCCTCACAGCCCCAGGGAAGTCTAAGAATGGGTGTTTATTGAGAACCTGATTTGAAACCTAAGCATCCTGGATTATTACTGTTCCCAGACCTCTTAAAAGGCCAGCTACCTTTATGTCCAGCTGCCAGGAATTTCAGGGGAGCTACTAAAAATCAGAAGCTTATTTATTTACGTTTTTAAATTCAGCCAAGGCTTTTATCCTGATAACTTTCCACATCAGCTGTTCATACATGTTATCTGTGGTACAACATTCCCTTCTATAGACTCCACATCCACACCTTATGCCCTTAATCACCTTTATTCTTGCAGGTTTTTGCAGGAGAGGGAGCAGGAGAGAAAGGAAAGATACCAACTACTTTCTGTAATTTAATTAATGTCATTTGTTTTAACAGTAGGGATAATGCTACTAAGTTTTTGTTTAAGTCTGGTTCAGTCACTTTGGTTGCGTGTGAAATAACTACATGTTATAAGAAAAATCACATTTTGAAATAAAAAAAAACAGATGAGAATTATGTAATTTGTGCTAGGTGTTTTGCCTAAACAGCAAACAGAACTCTCAACTACTGCTTTGATTTCAAAATACTTCATTTGCCTTTGATTTAATTATCAATGTAAACTGATGCTTTAAAAGTAATTAGGAACAACTAGTTGCTAATTGGGTGGAAAAAAGCCCTTCTGATGACAGACTTTAGCCAGAACAGATGTTTACAAAAACTTTTTTCTGTTGTACAAAAAGAAAGTCACATTAAAGAAACATACTATGTAGTGATTCTTAAAACTGTGCTCACAGCACAATAAAAGGAGATTTGGATTAAATGGGGCGAAAAAGGCAGAATCCAGACCTGGAAATGTTTGTTTACTACTGCAGTTTTATTATCCTCAGTGATTATTCCCAGAAGTAAATGTTTATAGGCAAGTCTCTGCATCAAATTCAGCAAGCTAATTGTATTGCATTTCCTATTTACAGCCTTCTGTGAAGGACAGGGAAGAGATTAACATGATAGTGGACCTTTCTTCAAAGAATTAAATAGTGAGGTTTTGTATATAGTGGGGAGGAAACGACAGTGTTGCAAATTGCTCATATTCAGAAACTGAAATATGAGCTAGATGGCATGAACATGGGCTCACTACGAAAGAGAAACAAAGTCATTTTAATAAAATATATGCCAAAATTCCCATTTCTCTGAATTTTAAAACTAAAATGTAACATCCTCCACTCAGCAAGAATGAATTATCCCTAACCCTATTTTATAGCATTAGGGATAAGATCACTTGATTGACCAGATCATAAATGCATGCTATTTAGTAGTATGCCAAGCAATAGCACGGCATTTTTTTCTTTCCACCCATTCAGACCCACTGAACATGTGATTTATATGTTTTTCCAGATCAGGAAGTTAGAAAGCTTAAGACTGAAAAAGTGCTTTGCTGATTTTCTTGTGATGGTCTATCAGTTGTTAGTCTCCGTGTTGGAAGTTTCGTGTAAGTGCTGATGTAGCTTTGATATCTCCAGGAAAAAGGCTGCGAACACTTTGGTTCCTTCAATGTAGTTGTGTCTATGAAGAAGGAAAGAAAGAGAATGAAGCCCTGTTAGGCTGGTTTGCTCTTCAAATTAGTGGCATAGTCTGGTGAAGTTTTCAGAGTCTTCAGAGGAATTTGCAAGATTGGTCACCTGAAAAAAGGACCGAGTGCACAGAAATTCTGGAGATCCTGCAATTGGCATTCCTCTGAAGGATTCACTGAGGGAACTTTTTCCACTGTTATGTCCCCTAATTACTATCGTCTGTAGCCACAAGGGTTGAGGCTATACTGAGGGACAACAAAAAATAATTTGAGAATTATTGTAGGATTCTCCAGTTCCTCGAGGTTGGCATGACTTGACTCAGAAGCTGCACAAATGTTCAGGCAACACACTGAACGGTGTCTTACCATGGCTCCTCAAAGAATGAACACAAGTGGCAAGTTTAAGCTGATTCTGATATAATTATGCTAGTTTTGGTCCCTGTAATATAAATACACTTTTATATCCATTTATACTGAAAACCATTAAAACCCTTACTTAACCATTAGCCTGAGTATGTCCGACTGGAATACTTTGAAATTGATGCTGTGACAGAAAGGTGCCCATCTACATCATCATCTTTCAGACCAGAGACAAATTTAATTGGCAATGAAATGAAAATTGCCAGTGCGATGTATGTAAAGACTGAGTAAATGCTTCATGAAAAGTATATAGGAGTATGCATTAGACTGGGAATTTTGCTTTCTGCTTGGCACAGCAACAAGTTTGCCAGAGACAGTAGTTTGGGACTGTCCAGTGGAGAGCAAAGCTTCCCGTCTGGCAGTGCTTACGCGTGGGTACCCGGGGACTTCGATTCTCCCCCGTTCTCTTATAGCGCAAATGGACAAATAAAAGAAACCTGCTTATTTTCTCCTTCTGGGAGTGCTCCCCATCGTCGGCTGCTCCGATCGGAAACATCATCACACTTTTCTGTGTTATAGTCTGAAACATTCTGGCAACAGGAATTGTTGAACCATCCCGAATAAAATCTGGATCTTCTCCAAAAACTGAAATACATGGAAAGAATGAATTCATTAAGTGAAATAAAGGTGCTGTCCTCAGCTACCAAATATCGGCTATGTGCTCAAACACAAAGAGCTTCTGAGTAGGAATTGTTTTGAGTGCATAGCCAATTGATGTCATGAATCAGTTGCACTCTACAAACCTCTGGCTTTGTATCAGTACACGAAAGAACTAAATGAGGTCTTCTGGCTACTCCTATTAAATACACCCCAATTCAGCAAGAGGTGGAGGCCTCAATGGCTGAGTTGTTCTATCAAAATCAATAAGATGCATACGTCAATGAGATGTATGTGACTGTGGCACCGAATCAGGAAATCCCTTTTGCTCTGTGAATGAGCACAATTCCCCTGCACCTTGCAGACACAAGGACTGAAAAAAGAAGGAACGTACCTGTTTTTATTGCCCTTCTTGCTGCTTCATATAGTGGATCATTAACATCAGCGAGCCAGGGCTTCGCACCCAAAGGCACAGACACTTTCAGTCTGTTTGGACTGTTCCTCTTGGAAAAGACACCCTCCAAGTGCTCCACCACCTGTGGGGAGAACAGGCTGCAGTCGGAAGCGTTCAGCTTCTTGCAACTCAAGCTTACGCCCACATTCCCACTTCTGCTCTCAGAAACAGATAAATACTAGAAACATTCAGTTTACTACTTCGGGTGTAAATTTGTGAAGTTAGTTTACACAGTAGAGGCCAAAGAAAAGGTTTGCCTCTTACCTGTTGTTTCACAACCGACAGGTCCATGTGGGGGACCTGACGGATTGAGAATTTGCCGATGACTTTCGCTGGAATGACAGTTTTAATTCCCGGTTCATGAAAAGCTCCTTCAATCCCATGAATAGATAGAGAAGGGTAACGCCACAGGTGTAGAAGTATTTCTTCCTTCAAAAAAACAACATTGAAAATATAAGGGATGACACTGGAGCCACTCACAATTGATATAAATTGATGTGAAGAAACAACCTTTTTCCATCCTAAAATTTGAGACCTCTGTATTTTAAAGATGTTTGATCTGTAATTTAAACCCACGCTCATATCTTTTCATTTTAAAAAATACTACGTCTTTCAGTGAACATTTGTTTACCTTTAGGAATATTTGGATGAGAACAGCTTTTCATGCACAGCAAAAGTGGAGCATTATTTCAAAATATCTTGGAAGTAAATTTTTCTAGTGCAAAGAAAAACCAGAACAACTTCGAATCTGAACATCTGTTGATCTCAGAACTTCTCGCAGGAGAAACCTGTGACCACTTTAGCCAGACCCCTCCCAGATGATACCAGGGAAGAAATTCCACTAAGGAGTGTTAAATAATACAAGAGGTAAGATTATAATGTTCAGTAACAGAGTTGATCTGTTTTCCTGGAGAAGATAAGAAGGGTAAAAAAAAAAAAAAAAAGAAAATGCTTATTCTAAGGAAGAAAGGAGAAATATATAAATTATAAATTGGTCTTCATGCAGAACCCCAGGGTGCGACTCTTTTCCTTGTACTCCAGTTTTATGAGGCTAGAGCTTTATGTACACATAAAATTTGCACCACTTCATCCTCATATAGGTAAAGCATCAAAACTTATTTTGTGTAGTTACGTTATACTTCTGTATCACTGATTATTACAGTCTAGCTTAGGCTAATTCAGAGGCTTTTTCATGGAAATAAAAGCATCCATATTACAGCTTATACCAGTATAATTACGTTAGCGATAAAAAAAAGAATCACTTCTTTCCTTTCTCCCAGCTGCCACTCTTGTGCAGAGAGACTTTTCTGAGCCAGCCCTTACCTGCTGTTTTTTATTTAGGATATAATTTTTAAATGCTGGCAAAGAGAGGCTCATAGCTTTGGATGCTTTTTTGGCGTGCTCAGCAGACATCAAAATCTGAATTAAACACATAAAACCCACCCCAAAACACATCTGCCTAAAGCTGCCTCCCCATTTTTTCAGAGCTGAATACAACTTCTTTTCTACTATGTAACCCATATGCAGGGGTTTTAATGCTTATTTTCTTTGGCTGGTTAGGTGAGGGGGAGAGGATCTGCAGTGCAAGAGAAGGGAAGCGACACTGTTAGTTTTGCGTTATTCCTTTTCATTGATTATTCATATTTCGGATCACTTTCCCCAGATGCGGTAGCTTGCATTTTCAGCAGATTAATTTTATTTACCTTTTAATGCTCTGTGCTCCTTTATTTTATTTTGAGTTTGCCATTGCCTGAAAATATCTTTCAGTTTGACCTTATACATAAGTGCTACGAATAGGTGATTTAAATTCTTTCTGCTGACCATTTATACAGATTTTATGTTACCTTGGTGCCATAGAGGAATTTTTTCACGCCACTGTTATTTTTGTGTTCCTCTAGATCAAATTCAATCGATTCATACAATTTCCTCTCCTCCTCCGTCAGGGCAGCGACACTGTCATAGATTCCAGGGATCTGAATATGACCTGTGGGATCCACAAGGCTGTCTACAACGTAAGATAGAGATATCAGTACAAGCTGGACCTATTTCTTCCACTTGGCAATCACAGCACCTTTTCTCTTCTACCTAACTCTTTACCAAATGAGTAAGCCTAACAACTAACTACTAGCAACTGTTTGCATCCATCAAGTTGTGGCACCTACATTGATGTGTTTTCATATTTATTAAGAAAACCATTGAGCTGCTGTTTGTGTGTGGTGGGTGGTGGGTCAGCCCAGCTGCTGACAGAAAACATCATCCTACTGAGATACAAATCAGCATTAAAAAGTCAGGTTTCGCTCCGTGTGTATGTATTCAAGTTGCCAGCAATCCTTAAATGTTCTTGATTGACACATGACTGACATCAGCTTAATGGGCATGTCTGAGGTCCTGGCCTTACCGGGGACATTACCCTCCTTAGCTGCTGCCACCATAGCTATGCTGAGGTTTGGAAACCTGGGAATCTTGCTTCAATTAGACTTGCCTTACTCAGGTCAATTAAACATGGCACTGATCTTAGTCAGGCTGATTGCTAGCCATTGTTCCCCAGTTACTCCTGAGCAATGACGCGTGTTATTACCAAGCAGAGCTATCAAGTCCGTCAGCGGCTCATGAATGATGCCTCCAAAAGTTCCAGAGTGAAGGTCCTTGCCGCCACATTCAACCTGTACCAAAACCACTGGTTACATATAAACACTCCCTACCTTATTCTTCTGTGAGTCTTTGTTTTCCACGGCAACTGGTGGCTTCAGTTTTTTAAACAAGGCCACAAATGAATAGAAAATGATTATGTGTTTCTATTTGTAAAATGGAAAACATCATGTCAGGAACAATCTGCTTCTGGTAAAGAGAAGATAGGGCTCTCTTGTTAACCGCTAGAGAGAGAAATTCAGCTGTCTATAGTGCTTACAGGCATTTGAAAGCAAGGGTCCCTCTCCATTCCCTCCTTTGCTTCAGTAAGATTAAATACACCGTAAGTGAAACACTTGCATATTACTGTTTCTAACATCACAGAATAAATTCTTCAAGTTCTCTATCTTTTTTATTTAATGCAAAATCTTCATAACGAGGGCAAGAAAGAACCTTACTTGTTTTGCGTTAAGAAAATATATGTCCAACCTTAATTTCAGATTGCAACAAATAAGAATTTAGATGTTTCTCGAATCATACAGCTTTAGAATAGAGAGAGACATTTGGTTTATTAAATGGGTTCTTTTTCCAGACACGTTTTCATACGCAGGTTTATCATAAACTATTTGCCTGCAACAAACTTGTTTATTCTTCTCAAAACCTCATTACAGCCCACTGTCTGGTAGCAGGCAGAGATCATTTTTGATGTTTTAATAGCATCATTTTTCGTAACCAAGACTTAGAAGAATTGAGTCTTCTCCTCTGCTGAGGCTCTTTTGGTTAAGAAAAAATTTAATTCTACTTCAGGCATAAAGGTTAATGCAGATTTTTCTTTAGTTCTATAGTTCTTTAATCTTCTCTCTGAATTCCTTTTATGCTTCATCAGGAAGTTTCCAGATGAGAAATTTCTGCTCTTCATTTCACAGTAGCTCATGTTGGCTGCTAAATATACTACAGTGCACTATTATTTGCTTCTGCCAATGGTTACAAAAATTTTGTGTGGCTTTTAAACCCAGGGATCCAATTAAATTGAGTCCCTTTAGGCAGATATATTGCACTAAGCAGCATCTGCTGCAAAAAGGGCAGAGCTGCGGAAGAAATGGTTTTGGAGTGGATGAGAGAATCGGAGGGTGTAGGGACGATGCTGCAAGAGAACAAAGTTGATGTGCTGAGTGGGTGATGAGAAAAGACTGGAAGAGCAGCAAGAGAGTAATGGGATAGGAAAGGGATCAAGGAGAGAGTGTAAGTGGAGAAATGATGACTGAAGAAAAGTTAATGAAAGTAAATAAGGCTAATTGAACTGAAATGAAGGGAGAAATCTGCACAAGCAAAAAAGTATATGGAAGAAAGGTCTGCGTTTGTAAACATTAAGCTTGCTTTCAGTCTTTCTCTGCATGCAGATATAGGTGTGGTTACAGGTACATCACTGCTCTCTGGTCAGGGGCCCAGTTCAGATGAACCTGTGTCCTTTACCTCCACAAAGAAGCAGACATTTCCCCGACTCCCATATGTAAGGGCAGGCTTCTTGTTGCTGAGCCAGAGGTTGTCCGAAATCACAATATAATCAACATCAGAGAAAAAGCACTGTTTTTCTTCTTCAAGTAATTTTTCTAGCCCCACGGACCCTGCTTCTTCCATGCCTTCAATTACAAACTTGAAGTTTACTGGCATAGCCTAAATGAACGTTAGAGAAGTCTGGGTAAGGAACAAGCATTTTCAAAAATAAAAAGTCTTAAAAAAATCAAAAGCAGACTGGCTTGCAGTACATGTTGTGTTAGGAAAAGAAGGAAATAGGATATATAGCTTGTTTCAATAGAAAGGGCATTGATAAATATACATGTATAGTTTTCCAGAAAAACTTGTTGTTCTTCATGTACTTTTCATTTTTGAAGGAGAATATAACTGATATCTTCTTTTCTTGTGTTTCCAGAAAACTTGCTGGACTGTCTCATAAAATGGGATTTCTCTCAGTACTATTAAATATTCTAGTTGCTTTGGAAAGCCTGTGTAATAACAGTTGCATTTTCATGGAAAATTTCCTGCCTCATACTTCCGCCGTTAGTGCCCATGCGGGAACCACTGGCAGAAGTCCACTGCTGCGGTTTTCCCAACACGTTATCTATCGCCAGAGTTAGTCACACGGCAGTAAAAATGCTGCTGGTGATTCTACTATAATTGTCCTTTTAACACTCATGAATCCATTTGCCTGCTAGTTCATAAGGATGTATTTCCAAGGGTAATTAAGAGAACTTTTATTACGGAATAGTGCAAGTTAGAAATGCTGACACGTCCCATAGGAGAAATAAATTTGAGCTTAGTTTCCCATTCCAATTCATTTTCTCATGACAGCCTTTAAGATGTTTTATCTTTTGATTCAGTGCTTAGATTAAATGCAGGAACAAACGTGTAGAATTAAATGAACTTGTGTTATGGTTGGGTTCACCAATGGTTCATCGAACGACCACAAAACATTTAGAAACAAACTGTTCATGAATATCGTTTGATGGTCTGTGCTGTTTTCTAGGGGACGGCTTCAGACGGCAAAGATTTATTTTTGCTTGCTTGTTAAAATGCCAAAATAGCTACTAGTGATTTGAAAAACTGGAAAAGTGCAGAAAGACAGCCCCATAACCATATCCACTTACAACAGCTAATCTGTAGGCAAATAACATGTGGGTTTGCTAGCACTTAAGAGACACTGAGGTCAATTTGGTACTATTGATGCAAGAAAAACATCAGCTTTCCAGAAGGTTGCAAAAGGACTTTAAAAGTCAAGACTTAGGCTTAGTTTGTGCCATAATGTCGTAACAGAGGCACAAAACTGTTCCTCAACAATCTAACAAAATGTGTCAATGCAATTCACCTTAAAGGATGCTCGCTAACCAAATTGTAAGCTTAGACTATACGTTGGTTTAGCTTTGCATTAGGGATACAACTAGCCCAAAATTATTAAATGTGCAGACTGATTTAAAGATAACTGTGTTGGTCATTGTAATAATTTAGTCAAAAGTTTGATTCTTAGAGATATGTCATGCTATAAATGAGTATATTTGTATGTGGTTAATGCACCCATTCAAAGCTTTTTTTTTGATAAATCGAATACATCGTTGAAAGAACAGCCCATTTTGTATGAGCATTTTTTGATACTTGTTCTCTTCATAAATACACATAAATTGAAGGTAACTTGTAGGTAGACAAAACCAAAGATTGGCAGAATGTAACAGCAGAGACGAGTCTTTACGACCAATCTGTGATGTATGTTATTTTACCATTTTAAAAGCTCTCAAGAGAATAGGGTATCATCAAAGCTGTTTAAGGTATGTAATATATATTGAATGCTTCTCCTAGTGTGTTTTCCTCTGCAGGGCAGTGACAGCAATACCATATTTACATTGCATACAGACTGTTCAAAATAGAAATGCTGAAGGACAGATTCTTACTGGAGTGGGACCAGTGCCCTGGATATAGCATTAGAAATAAGCTAATATTTCAAAACGCATGTAGTCTGTTGGGACAGAGACGTATCATCTTACTCACAGGAAGCTAAATGCATCCCTCCAGAGAGATGATATTATAAAACAACAACAACAACAACAACTCCTAATTGATACCTACTAATTTCAAAGCTCTAAATGTTTCCACTGCATTTATCCAAGCTAAGACAGGTCCTTTATTATCTGTTGCTCCACGCCCATAGAGATTTCCTTAAAAAGAAAAGAGGAAAGTTTTTAAGCAATCTTTGAAACTTCTCTCGTCAATTCAATGTAATCAGCAAATTCCTGTTGCCACAGAAGCTGTAGTGGTGTGTCAACTGAAGTGTCAAAAGAATCAAGAGTTCATTGACTTGTTTTAAAAATAAGGTGATGGGTGTTTCCCAGTGGACTGGTACACTTTTTTCCCCCCCTTTTATATACATCATATTGTGGTTTCTGCTACATGCCAATTTCTGAGCTTCACTTTTGTTCTCAGGAGCTGTTTGTTCACACCAGACATACCTGGAGAGTTTGCACAATATACAGCTTCTGTGCACATCAGCCAGCCCAGGTAACAAGCAGCAAAAAACCCACAGATAAATACCACAGTAGAAGCATGAAGCTACAAGCCTAGGTACATAATTTTTTTAAGTGTTCAACTGTACAGTTATATACAGGGACAGGTTTCAGTTTCAGATAAATCTGTTTCATATACAGATAAATCTGTGGATTGCCACTACCACATTTCTCTGTGGAAGTCCCCACTGGGGGCAGAAGAGTTACCCCAGTAAGGGTGTTTGGAACTGGTCCCAACAGATGGGAAAGGGTGATTTAATGGCTATAGGACAGGTCTGGGAATCAGGATTTCTGGGCTCTTGGTCCTACTCCCTGCTGACCCTCCATCCTTAATTTTGACCCTTCAAGTGAAGAGTTTTTCATGCTCAGCTGGCTGTAGTGGAAGGATGAATACCTTAAGGGGGTCTCTCATTCTTCCACCACCAATGCTCCTTAGCTCCAGCGTGGCAGGTGGAGGTACCAAAGGATTATGAAGCAAGAACAGGAAGTGCGAGGGAGGATAATGGCTGATCCAACAACCCAACAAGAATTTGAAAGCAGAAATGGATTCTCTATTGAATACTCTATAAAGAGGCATTAACCTCATGTGGCTCTTCCACACCAAATATTAAGCAATCACTGATGGGTCTCACTACTCACAGCATGGTCATCAAGACTCAAAACCACTGGATTTGTCCCACAGTTTTCCATGGGAGAAGTCCTCATGCTGTGGTTAAACATACAGGGAGCCTCCTTCTACTCAGAATCTGAGAGTCGTGTATTGAAATAACAATACAAAAATTATGACCAGATACACACCATTGATTTCGGTCAGTGTGTAAGGGTCAGTTTTCCAGCCATCTTCCTTTTTGGCAGGCTGCACATCTACGTGACCATAGAAACATACAGTGGGGTTTTGTGGATCCTTCCCCAGTTCCCCAAGAATCACAGGAGGCAGTGGGAGGTCCTGGCCATCAGGCAACTGCAGAGAAATGTTAAAAAAAAAGCAACAAAGGAAAACCAAACCTTTGAAAACTTGCAAATGTTATATTAAAAAAACCCTGGAATTCTCAGTATTGAAAATACTTCTACATACTCAGTTGGCTCTGATTTGATCAGGTCCACAAATCTGGCTTTGAAGCTACCCAGAGAAATTAAGGTTTTTCTCCCCACCTGTTTAGGTTCTGCAGGGGCTTTATGGAGCTCTTCTAACATTTTACTGTCATAAATGCCCTCGTTGCTAAACTCTTACTTCCCAGCACTGGAGAAGACAAAGCTGACTGTGTGCTGGAGTGACAAAAGCCTATGTTGTGACACTGAAATAGTCAAAAGCCACACAAACTAATTTGAGGTTTGATTTTGCCACGGACAGATTGCAGGAGGCCTGTAACTTCGAATACAGAAACAAAATAAAGTTTTGCTGGCAGGAGGCAGCAGCAGCTATTTCAGACTGTTTTCAAAACAGGTTAAGGCTCTAAAGTAATACTGTAACTTACCGCTGTGCAGAACAGATCTCCACATTGGCCAAGAGAGGCTGGGTGTCTCACAGGAGAGAGAAATAAGAAGTGAAGGAATGTGCGCACTCCCTTGCATTCACCAATAATATCAGTCTGTATCAGTCTGTTGCAACACAAAAGCGTAGCTGCTTGCCCAGCAATCGAAGGAAAAACGCATTTCGTGAAACAATATTTTGGCCCTAGGCAGAGAAAAGTATCTCTGGTCTCTGCTCCAACAACAGCTAATCCATTCCCTGCTGTTATCGACACAGACTGCTGCTATATATTTTGGCAATCATAACTGCATGCCGAGTGCATGCTAAGGTTTTAATTTTAAATGCATTCCTTACAACTATTAAATGACGTAACTTGAAATATTAAAGTATTGCTGTGCTGCAAGGTCCTTGTGTTAAGACTCTCAAAATCCTCCCCAGAAGCCTCAGAGGAAGGAAAAAGGAATCACTACTAGTGAACTTTTGAATTCCTATGTAGGATAGAAATCTAACAGTCCAGGGCAGGAAAGAACCCCCAGCTACAGTACGGTAAGTAAACTAAAGACAAAGATTTCTCAGAGATTAACTCTTGCCTGTTGCTTTTCAACAGTCATTAAGAAAATGGCTTGGAGCATTTGTCAGAAGCTCCCAAAACCAAAGATGATGTTCAAGATAGCTAGCCCTTTCTGTCTGGCAAGACTTTCCTTCTAAAAGCTACCTCCCTCATATAGAGACTTCGGTGACGAACTGATGCATTAACTATCGTGCTTCATTACTCAGAAGAATGTAAAAATGAGCCCTGGTAAAAAAACTCAAGCCTTTTACTTTTGCAAACTGCTTCCATCCAGTTAAAAGCATCAAACTGTCCCTGCTACGCAGAGAACATCTGTTTGCATTTGGATTGTCTGTGTGGTCTCCCCAAGTCTGTTCTCAGACAGTCTGAGGAGGGACTGATTTCAGCAGGTATCATGTAGCTACGGGACTATTGATAAGTTGTTATCTAGCTACCAAAAATATCAGTAAGTCATAGCATACATACGCATATACATAGCACCGAATGTAATAGGTAAACCACATGTGCAAATATGATGTTTTAAATGCAAGAATCAGACAAGCACCTGATGTGACCCCAGGTTTACTAAATTAACAGTGGCTCCCAGTGCTGCAAGTCTGTCTGCTGCCAATGCCATCATTCGTATTACTTCTTTCCTCAGATCTGGTTGAACAGAATCGCTTTCCACAGCCACCCATTCCTTAAGATCCTGCAGAGGAAGGAAAGAAGTGCGGTTAAATCACCCAGGATGCTGCAATGTTTGGCCTTTGAACACGAGAAGTGTCACACTGGAAGATGGTTTCATTTCCATCCCGTCTCAGCGATGTCATGGATGCTACATTCTTTTTCTTAACGGGTAAAGATTTGCCAGTTCTCCCATGTGGGTGCATTTTGGCTCAGTGGAGCCTCTCTCTGCACACACTTGAAGGATGCCCACAGCCACCTGGTCTATGGAGATGCGTGTAAATACCTCTTCCACCCCGAGTGTCCCCAGCACAGGCTCTCCCCTTGCAGCCTTGCTTTGTGAAGCACATGTGGCACACCTGATGCCAGACCTGGAACCCTGCTCGCTACCTTATTGGCAAACACTCATCTGGCACACAGAGCACAAGGCTCTGGGACACCAGTTCTGCGCTCCAGTCATTTCACTGCAATATAGTTCCTACCTCGATGAAATCACTTTGATGTACATCAATGTACTGGAAGATCTCCATCTCCAACACCGAAGAGGATGATGAGGACATTCCTGCTTTAAAGAGTAGTGCAAGGCTGAAATGGATGCTATCTGAAAGTTAAGGATAAAATTCAAGATGTTAGAGACATCCTGCAATTCTTTTCAGGGCTAGAAAGCATAGACAACTGCAAAGTGCTGAGCCTATTTAAGTCTTATTTAAGTCCTTCAAGCCAGGAGAAAGTATACCTGAATTATTTTATCACATAAAACCTGCAGTCGACTCATAGTCAAGTTTCTGGAGGAAAGTGAAAAAATGACCAAAGAGTAAACAGCTTTACAATTTCTGCTTTATAAGTAAACTAAGGGAAGCGTTTTCTAAAGGAACATTCATTGCATCATTTTTCAATGCACAAACATCAAATTGTATGTTCTGGGAAGACAACCCCAGGGGAAGACTTGCAAACACCAACACACACCAATGGCCCAGGGGACTCATCTTTCTTTTTCTTCATTTCCGGAAGGAGGGAAAAGAATGGATTCATTCCATATGAATACGCATGTTGCGTATTTTACATGAATAAGGGACAACAATCCTGACACCGGAGAGTACTGGACAACAAATAACTTTTGGTTGAATAAGAACAGTGTCAATACTGAAACACTTGATAAGTGCAGAAGTCATTTAGTACTTGCAAACCTCTCTGTCATCTTGTTTTTGACAAGATGAGTAAGATTTAAAAACCATAAGATTTTAAAAAGTGTTTTTCTTCCTTCCTGCAGTTCTCCCTTCCTGTTTCCTTGAAGTTCCTGCTGTAGTTTCTTGAATCGGTGTTAGTAAAGCAATACTTGGATGGCTAAATACTTGGCTGGGCTAAATTCAGAATAGCTGCTGTATTGGGCTGTGCAACGGGATGGACTCCAAGGTCAAAAACCAACACTTTGATTCTAAAAATATTCTGTACTGGTAACAAAACATGCAGTTGCAGGTCCATCCATAATTCCTTAACTTTGATGCATTGCTAAGGTGATATGCTATGGTAATATTAATAATTTCAATTATGTTTCTCTGACAGAGAAGAAAGATTGAAAACCCAAGTGTGATGAACAAGACGAGGGAAACATTGTTCATTTTCGGCTGAGATCCTGGCTGTATGAAGGATGGGCCTCATTTTCCAACCTTCCCTTGCAAGCAAGGTTGCATCCACATTGCCTGTGACACAGGTCACTCTCTGAAGTAAAGCTTTGAGAAGGCCTGTGACACTAGAGGTAATCCCCAGCGTCCAGTTCCTGACGTCTGTTGACACAGGAAACACTGGTAGCGAAAGAGACCAAATGCCAATTTTGCAGGACAGTGAAGCTGCAAAGCACTGCTATGGAGACGACTTGTTAACTGAGATAAGAAAATCCAAATTTGGGTGGGATTTTTAGGATGGAGAAATTAAATGTAGGCATATTATTTAAATGTAGGAATAGTATTTAAATGCTAATACTTGCTGAGAAAAAAAAACCTTAAGTGATGATCAAAGTACCATTTTCAGTCACATTGTTTTCTCCATAAAAAGGTAAAACCTACCTCCAAGAGGTGGATCTAATCAGCCATCCCCGTCAAATATTGCCATCACCAGTCACAGCAGCAACAATTTGGCCCAAACCAAAAGGGGTTATTACAGGAATCTTTGAAGCAAGCATGAAAAAAAATTCAGGACATTTCAGAAGAGACAAAGCAGCTTCTGGGATTTAGCAACAAAGATGTAGAGAATGAGGTTTTGGGGTTTGGTAGCTTAGGTTATAGTCATCTTTGAATAGAGCTTCTGCAGGTGAGGCTTAACAACAGGAGTTTTGCAACAAGCACCCCAAACTTAAAATCCCCAGTCTGGCTATTTCTTTTTGGACTGTGGAAGTGGCTGCAAATATTTGGCAACTGAAGCCCATTTTAGAGAGGGCGATAGCACATAGGAGTGCAATCACAGACATGGTCAGGAGGACTTCCTGGGCTGCACAGAGCAGACAAGACCGGGAGTCCCAGGCTGGGGTGGTGGTAACTGTTCCCTGATGAACAGTTTCCTGACAAAGACAAGATGCTGGCGCTTGCTGAGGTGGTGCCTGGGTAGATACAGGAGGGCATTTGAGCTGAGACACTGCAGGTCATGTCCGAAAGGAGCCCAAGATGCAGGGAGATGATCAGTATAAGGTAAAAGATAAGCACGGAGGCCATTTATGTTGTTTGCTTCTCTTTCTGTTGCTGTGTGCTTTGGGGAGACCAGGCAATGGCTCTGCTTGCGTGATGTTGCTCAGTCTCGCTTTAGCCAGCAGCAGGTCCCAGGAGAGCAAAGTTTACCTTCATGCTGGTCCTTATTACAGACATAGTGTCTTCCACTTCCGAGCTGGGTCTCACAGAGGGGAGCTGGTTCCCACATGGGCTGAGGAGAGGATGGGACCCCCGATGGGTACATTTGTGAGGGGCTCCAAAAAAAGTGAAAGGCACTGGACCCCCAGAAGAGAGTGATAGGAACAGGCATTGTACAGTGTGGTCGTTCATCCGAAAGTGGGATAAATCCTAGTCTTGCCATGGCATTGCCAACAGAGAGGTCGAGAGATCCCAGCATGTGAGGATTTTAATCAGATGTTCATCTAGAGAGACTTTAAGGCTGTTACCTTCATTTACCACAAAGCCTGCTAGATGCCTCAGTTTCACACGTATTTCACTCATTCTTTCGACTTTGCCATTTCGAAACCTCGATTTGGAAAATATTTGCAACAGAGGCCACTGAACATGCCCTCATTTAACCTTTCCACAGAAAACCAGACAGGCTTCTCCAGGTTCAGTTACTTACAAAAAAATACCTTTTGGGTATGCCACACTTGAACGAGGGCATTAGATGATAACACAGGTCAGAACATGGCTGCTAGAATAACCAAGCTCACACAATGGATAAGTATTAGTGTCTCCATCATATATGATTTTCCCTCTTTCTGTTCAAATATTCAATTTTGCTGAATTCTATACATTTTCACTCTAAAAAGAATGAGTATATATGTAGTTGGCACCTTACGGTGACTTGAAGAAACACGTATCTTTTAACATTACATGAAGGTCAGAATCACAAAAGGGCTGCTTATACAGAGGACGTGTGCTGTGGTAATGATATCTTCCTCTTTTTATCTGCATTACATGCAAATGACCTGGAAAGATGCAGACAAGAGGCATATGTCTTCAAGTCATGTTTCATTAGCTTTTAACTGTTTAAGAAAATAAAAGGAGAAAACTAAAATGCTGTGGGGAAAAAAACCCAAACACTCAAACAAGCAAAACATCCTAGGAATATTTGAAATAAATCTGTGGTATTTTCAAAACAGAGACAGAGTTCAAGAAAAGCTTATAGAATATCACAAAAATAGCTGCTTTCATAAACAAAAATAAGCAAGAGTGGCAAAGTTGGGAAAACGAACGTGAGGAGATACTTACACAGTCATCCAGAGTAGCAGAGTGCACCAAATACTAATAATTCAAACAAGAAATAAGGTAGCAACTATGTTGTGCTGTACTTGGGGGAGGGAGGACAGTAGCAGATGGAACTTCATGTTAATGCACTACTAATACACAGCTGCTAGAAAGCATTTGGATCACAACTGGGAAAGCTTGTGTGAAAAAATGGAGTCGGTTTAATAAAACAGTAGAAGGATTTCAGGCAAGGCTAAAATAGCTCAGTGTTATGAGGAGGGGAAAAATTATTTGAAAGAACGATAAAGCCTGGGGGGAAAAATATCAAACGAAGACTTCAGTGTTCAATTTCAAGTGTATTTTGTTTTATCTCATTTTAAAGAGCAGTTGCTGCTCTACAGAAAAATGTAGTATGACTGTTTTTCGAAATAATGCATGACAGTCACGCAGTTTCTCTTCCTTCGTTCCTTAGTAGTAAGAACATTGTGTCTCACTTCCTCCCATCTCGTTAAGTACTGTTGAAAGAAAACTTAGTGTTCTTAGGGGGTGATTTAACAAGAAATCCAAGTTGATTCTTTAACTAGGATGACTCTTTGATAAAATATCAACTAAACTTACAAACATTTGAGAAGCAGCTCCTGAACGCGCTTCGCTGCCCTCCTCGCTGTTCCTGAAGCACATGCCTCACGCGCTTTCCTCCCTGCGATGCAGCATTTAAGGTGTGTGCGTGCGGGGGGGGGGGGAAGAAAAAAAAAAATTTACGACAGCATTGTTACTCCACTTAGAAAAACACAATTGTGCATTCCTTTGTTCTGAAGCACTGGAAGAACATTTTGTCTAATTTGAAGAAACCAGTATGAGAGGGATCAGTAAAATCTTCTGTAAACTAGAAGGAATGCTGGCTGCAGCTGAAGTTGGGTGGCTCCTTCCCTCCACACCCCTTAAACAACACACTGAAATTCATACCTCCAGGCATGCTCCCTGACCTACATTTATGGAGCTATACTGTGTCCTCTCCTGCAAACCAGCTTCCATCCCAACACTGCCTTTTTCCTGTGGCTGGGCATTAACCAGTTTGCACCACTGCCTGCTAATTACAGCAACTTCATTTAGGACCTTCATCAGCTGTTCGTGATGTAATGGGGGTTTGCCTTGGGGGGGGGGGGGCAATGAAAATGAACATTTTGCAACCAACCCAGAGAAAAACAAAGTCAGAATTTGCCTAGTTTGCAAATAATGTAAAGAACGTTTGACATGAAAGGAGATAAAGATGTGTATGGCAGCAGGAGCTAATTTACCAAACCAACCGTGGGCTCCATTGAAAGGAAAATTCCCTCTAAGCAATCACCATCAAGGAAGATAACCGAGATAATGGGGTTATTGTTTAACTTCCTTTAACAACATTCACTGATAAGTGGCCTACCTTTGGTGGAAGCGGGCAATCAAACCTCAGTCGCCTCTCCAGCTGACTAGGTGAGGCCCTTGGAGGAAGAGGATGACTCTTCGCGTGGCAGTTCTCCAGCAAAGCCGCGACCACACGCAGTCACTGCTGTTGTAATGACCAGGAGCTGCAGAGATCCAGACGTGTGCAGGGGGATGAACGCCCGCTCACAAAGCCTGACGGCATTTGAAGATGGTTAAAGAAATGGCATTAAATCCAATAAACTGTCTAACAGCAACGAAAACGTTTGGTGGAATGCGTAGGTAAAATCTGGCACTTGCTGGCAGGTGACACTGCAATGCCCAGTGCTGTTTCCAGCAGTCAGCTCTTAAGAAGTGTTGCAATCTGAGCCGCCTTAAGGGCGTTTCGGAGAATGGCAATGACTGGCCCTGCCCTTCTTGCTCAAGCCTTCGAGAGAAAAATGAGACCCTGTTTATCAGTTCTGCTTTGCTATATTACCGATGGTATTGGAAAAGAAGGTCCTTACCTCTTTGTGCTCTTGTTTTGCAGCTGCCCTTATGGCTAGTGATGGGAGTTTGAACTGGAAAGATCTCCTCTTCCACCTGCTAAACAGGGACATTTTATCTCAGTTCACTGATACGTTCTGCAGTTATGAAGGGTTACTTTTAAGTTAAAGATTAACTTTTGGTTTAGATGCTTAAGTCTGCTTCTCTAGTAATCCAAGCAGGGTATCCAAATCACTACCACAAACGATGAGAAATTTTCCCATCTCCTTTTCCTCCTCCTTTTCTCCCTGGAAGTCCCAGATCCTAGCAGGAATCCCAGCATCAGAAAGCACTTGAGCATTGTTAATAAGTGTTGCTGCTTTACAATGGTATTTTAGAGGACTTAGAGGAAAGGTACAGCTTTTGTTTGTTGCTTGTTGATTTGAAAACTGGAAAAGAAGAGAATACATTTCTGTTAAGGAGAAGAATTTCTCCCAGGAAGTAGTATTTCACGCTGTGCCCACTGAGGAGAAGTAAATCACTGTTTACCTAAGAATATTTTCTGAGCTTGACTGCTCATTGGTTTGCAATCAGATGAACACTGGTATAAAAAGATCCTTCTTGGAAAGACAACTACGTTGTCTTTTGCTCTTTACATAGCAAATGGGTTAACAGGAAAGAACTGCGGGAGGTACAGCTAAGTACCAAACTACGTCTGCTGGTATGTGAGGCTGAGCTACTAATCTGGTTCATAACACCCTTAAAACACAGCGAGCACCAAAAGGAAAACTACAATATACGTGAAGAATATTTACTATATTCTGACTTGCTGGGATGGCATTTGACGTTGTACTCACTCAGATGCGGATAGCCTCATCATCATCTTGCTGCCAGTTCTTCCATACCAGAGGGCCTCTGAATTTATAGCAAATGTCTAATTTTAGGTGCTTGTGTTTGCGTACAAGTTTCTATCCTTATGGTCCTCTGCCCATTTTGAAAGGACTACTATTCACATGATCAGATTCAGTAACAACCATCAGTCTTCAAAGGGAGGTCAAGGTCCTGCCTCAGAGCCTTACAAACACCTTTTCTTCTTTTAAGTTCTTCTTCTTTCGATTAATAATAAACTGTTTTGCAAACAACATGCAAAAGTTGGGGGGGAAACTAAATGTTTATTTGCATTTATTTAAAATAATTCTATTTTTACATGAATCCTGCCTTCCTTTATCCTAACTTTAAATGTTTCACACTGGAGTTACTCCTGAATTACAACAGTAGGAGTGAGATTAGAAATAGGTCTACTAAATTTATTCATTCAACTATTTGCTTATTTATCATTTTATACTACTGAGAAACTATATTATTGTGGAAAAAAAAAGAGTGATTATTACTTTGTAGCTGCTTATTTCATTGCTAATCGCTCCTTATTTTATAACCTATAACTTGGAACAAGGTTTAGAGTCCACAGTGTAAGAGATTTTTTTTTTTTATGGTCATTATTCCATTTATGGAGTATCATAAATATTGCCAACATTGTTTAGAAGCCTTTTAAAATGCAGTCAGCTTTATCTCCTTAATAAAAATACTCTTTGATGGTAGCTTATTAACTACAAGAAAGGCTAACTTATGAAAAGATTAAAGAACCAAGTTGAATAGTTTGGCTGAGTGCTGGCATGGACAACTCCTCTTTGGAATACAGTAAGTGTTTAAGCAGGAGGAAATAGATCAATTATAGGAAAATAAGAGCAGAACTAAAACAGTGGGATAAAGAAAAAAGCGTCTTTGTTTCTTTTGTCCTTTGAAAATGTAAGCTATCCAGGGCAGAGATGGTCTCCTACTTTGTGTTTCTATTGCTACGTCAGGGCAGCAGCCTCAGTTCATTACAAAGAGATGATACAAATAAAAGTAACTTAACTTCATTGACACTTCAGCAGAACTAGCATGCCTTAATTGTTACCTTAATTAAAAAATCATCTTAAGTATTTACAATATTAAGTTAGAGCGAGCAAATATGCAAGAAATATGGTATTGGAAGCAATATTTCATAGACAGAGAAATGATATGATGGTTTTCAACACTGTCACTCTAAGCAATTACATCTAGTTCGAGCCCACTAATTTTCATTTCTTCAAGGTGTATTTCAGGAAAAGGGGAATGACACTGTAATACCGTAATCAGTGATACCTGGTTATTATTGCAGCTTACTGTCATTTCTCAATATACAGCCTTCATATAACTTTAAATTATCATTGTCTCTAGAAGTATAAATGCGGAACGGAGAGGCCCCTTCACACAATTCCCAAAATATCCCTTCCCTGCAAGGATTTCTACTTCTACTCACTGTGCAGCAGCAGCAAGCCCTTCCACCTCCTCACTCCTTCCCACTTCACACTGCAGCTTGAAGAGTATTTCCCAGCCATCATCTTTTCAGATAATCATAACTGATCCCAAAACCTGGGACCACAAGTTAAGCAATATTGCCCGCTGCAAAAACTTGTCAGACAGTGGAGTGAGATTGCACTGGTAGAGAGGTAAAGACCCCCAAGACCCTGAATTAATAGTTGTTACCTGAAAGTTGATAATCGCACCTGGGTATGTCAGTGGAAGGAGATTAATTTAGAAAAGACACCCTTACCGAGGCAAGAGGTCGCACAGTGCTTCAGAGGTTTGGTGGCCACAGACTGTCCTCTGTATGCAGCAGCGATGCTCAGCAGCTTCCAGGAGCAGGGCCACAAAGATTCGAGGTACTCCATGAAAGGAAGACCGGTAACAGGAAGCCTTCTCACTGCCTGGTGGCTAATCCAGCAAGCTCTTTGTACACAGATCTCCAAGCGTGCAGGCTGTAAGTGACACACCCTGGAGAGGAACGAACAAGTTCTTCTTGTCCAGTGCCTTTTCCACTACGCTGCACTGAATGCTGAGGTAGGAGACTGTCCTATTTTTCCAAGAGGAGGACTGTGAATTCATTTTGTTTAATGATTAAGCAACAGTATTTTCAGTTATTAATCACACTGAAGCGATGGCAAGAGGTTATTCCCATCTTGATATCCTTCAGACAGCTTTGCTCAGCCAAATAACAGCAGCATTCCCTTAGGGGTGATTAATGCTCTTTGTGCAGGTGAGATTTTTATCCAGCTAACTCACAGTCATTCCCAGACAGACATCGGAGACTGGCTTTATGAGTTCACGGGGTGAAGCTGATGCTAACCATGCAGTACTTATGTTTATACAACTCTCCACGCTGCCTCCTCCCAACTTTCTGTGAGGTCCAGGAATTGGCAGCGGCAGGGCACGAGTCACTGAGGTGGTGGTATGCACGGTGTCCCTCAAGGCACGCCTCTGCAGTACTGCAAAGTTAGCTCAGTTTGACACTTTGCTGACTTCTGCGTCTCGGCTGGGTGTCCCAGGAGCAGCAGCCTCCGAAGAAAGGCTTATGAGAATTTTTCTATTGCAGCTCTCCTGTCGTTGAAGTGTATTTGGGAAAAGGCCAAAGCAAGCAGAGAGGTTGTTCTCTTGACAAGTGTAAGTTGCTCTTAAATAGCTTAAAAATAAAGGAACCCACTGTTTATACATGTATGAATATATATACATATGTATAAACTATATACACACACACAGAGTACTGTTACATCTCATGGCAACAGACGTTACATTGCAAGGTCTTTGTGATTGTGACCTCCTTAAGGAGGAGCGTGAGGTATTTCACAGCGTGTCTTTTCTATCAAAGTGCCACTGACTATATCAAGGGTAAAGCACATGCTTCGAGAGCCCAGAGCAGATGCTCGTTAAGCTGAGGCTCTGCACCATTCACGTGCTATGCAAGTCACGCCATCAACGGGCCGTTTTGTGAAAGATGTGATAGCATCTCAACAAAAACAGAGAGGCGGATAATTACAAGACCGGTGCCTTTGGTTAGAAAACTAATTCATATCTGGACATCTTATTAAACACCTGCACGTAGGCTCTGAGCCTGCTAACAGCTGAAGTGGATCTGTGACTAGTGGATCAGGCTCTTTGGCTGAGGTGCTATAAACTTAATTACAACTTCCGTGGAAAATAGTTCCCAACTAATTCCAGGAGGGTTTAGACTTAAAATACTTTCCCTGCAGACAAGTATTTTTTCTCTCTTCGTTACAGTCTTTTCAAGCAAAGAAGTTTCTCATATGTCAAAGGCCTTTCAACAAAAGTGTAGCGTGTGCCTTGACATGGCTTAAAAGGCAATGATGGCTTTGCACTTTTTCTACTCTAGGAACCCAAACATTTAGAGCTAATATTTTTAAATCTCAACTTCTAAGCAAATGACAGTTCTGAAAATCACTGTTTTGGATATGTCATTAATCCCACACTTCAAGTGCCTAAATCCTTATATAAATTATGAAATTTTGGTTGAAATATTTGAGATAATTCATGAAGATGCATGAAGTTTGCATCCCCTCGCTCACTGCACTTCAGAGGGAATTAAGTTTTAGGGTGAACTAAAAAAAGGGAAACAGAGGAAATCCCACGACAATAATAATATTTAAAAATGCATTTAAGCCATTAGCTGTAGAAAGATCAAATGCACAAACAGCTCTGCGAAGAACGGTTCCACCCTGTGCTCCTCTCCTCTTGCCTGGAAGCCAGTCTTTAAGGGGGACACAGCTCGACCAGGAAGAAAAGTACCTTCTCCCCATTTGCAATAAACTATACACCCTTTCCTGCAAGCTGGGAAATGGGAAGGCTGGGGAGGAAATCGCATCTCGGATACACATTGCCTGGACGCATTGCTTGAGTCACAAGATTCTTGCGCTCCAGATGAGCCACACTATCACTGGCTTTGCTTTTCATCTGTTTTTAAAGAGGGTTTCCTGCTCAGGCCCCTGAATACAAAGTTATAGTCACCTACCTTTGAGAGAAGGTCCTGCCACACTGAGCTGAATGTTAGGACAGCCCACAGTTTACTCCCTTAGCTTGCAGGGCCGCCTGATAGCGTGGATCCACGTTCAACGCATTGCTGTAGGTACTGCCCTCCACTGCAGGGCTCCAGGCTCCCCTCCAACGCTCAACCCAAACTGATCATCATCCAAATCCCTCCCTAATAGTGGAATGCTACTGGGCAGCCTCACCAAACAGCTCCAGGTTTTCAAAATCTGACTCTTAACCGCAAACCACACCAGTCTGACACACTGATAGCTTTTGTTTTGCATTTATTTGCATGACCACGTTGTATTCTTTGGTTGTTTCCTACATGCTGAGACAGACATAGTCGATGGTACAGCTGGATATCCTTTGTCTCAATCCATGACATCCAATTACATAGAAACTTCCCATAACGAAACATTGAAAATTTAGAGGTAGCATTTTTCTTCACTTCTGCTCTATCTATGTGGTAAAACCACAATACCTGTGTCTTTTGCTATGCCTCTTTATCAGAATACAAACAAACTTTTTGTTTAGGAGGTTTTTTGTATTTCTTATGTCACAGGTCAATGGCTTAGATTACAGAAAAGCACGTAGGAACCAAAAAACATATTCCGATGTCCCCTTACCTTCCCAGGGTGCCTTCCCTCATTAAGACTACAGAGATTAGGATAGTTTGTTTGTTTTCATGTTGATACCTACAGGGAAACTGGCTGGGCGAGTAGGTTCCCGCAACAAAAACCTACCTGAGGAGCACACACAACAACTTATGCAGGTAATTTAGCACAGGAAAATGTGGACTGAAGATAATGGCATAATGAAATGGAGCCAGTTTTCCTGTCACATTTAGAGAAGTACAAATACGTTTATGTCAGCCCTAGTTTCTCCACTTGCAGTAAGTCTGCTTTCATCTACCTGATCATTCGCTATTGGGGTAAAGGAAAAGTTATTACTAAAAGTATTGCTAGAGGCAGCACATACCTCCCTCCATTTCCAAAGCAGCAATTACATGAAAAACTCATACAGAAGAATCTAACTCTGGAACATTATGGACTTATGGAGTCCAAACTGCCCATTTATTACCTTGTGAGTGATTTCAGCTGAATATCAGCTGAACGTGTCAGAGATGTCAGATCCTTCACCGGTGTGCAGCCTTCCCAGCCACGTGTAAACACACCTTTTAACTACCTAGACTTGCTCTTTCTTAGCTAGGAAGTGAGGAGATGCTCTGTGGAGAGATTAGAAAGATAATGCAACTCACACAGCTGAGGCTTTAGGTGAATCCTGCAAGCAAAGGAAAAAAAAAAAGTGTGTTTTTTTCTCATAAATAGTGAGTTTCAAAGAGCCACATTTCAAACAAAAAAAAAAAGTGTCAGGCTGAAGTAGCGTGACTGATTCCTTTTGAATTATCTCAGCATGGTGTCACCTTATCTGAAGATTTCATTCCTCCCTGTGACTAGTAATTGGGCCTTAAACTGGCTAACAGATTTAGTGGGATCAAGCTCTCAAATTCAGAGCGCTGTGAAAACAGAGTTTTTGATCTTTAAACTGAAAGCTAAATGGATGTTATCCAGGTGACATGTGCCACTTTAAGTACTGAAATAAGGGGTTTAGAGAGTGGGCTTTTTAGCAAAGGAACACACCAAATGCCAATAGTAAGATGTAAGTCACTCTCTGCTCCTGCCAACCTTGAAAACTCTCTGAATATTGATAAACCTGTGAAAAATTAGTGACAGACCAAGCTTATAAATTTATGCATCATTTGCCAATATACCCCTCTTACCTGAAGTAACCAATTCTCCCTAATTGCAGACTACAAGAAAGGTTATTACACCATCTTGCTGTTTGTTAGTTTTGAGTTGTAAAATAACTTAGTAGGGTTTAAAGAACTCGGGGTGACACATTAATTTCTATCAATACAGGTAAAATAGTATTTGGAACAGATTAATTACAGTCTGTATTTTTGCATTATAATCTTATGCAAAGTGTGTGAAATTAAGATTTACTGTATTGCTCTTTTATAAAGCAAATGAGTTCCTGAACATCGCACAGTTTGAAATCACCGTATCCTTTACTTTTGATTTAGATCCAAACTTAAAGCAGGCTCTCAGATTCATAGGCTGCTTTGTCATTTTCTCACCCCAAATTCTTACATTCAATAATTTAAGACGACCAATAAACAGCGTGCTGGAATGTTAATTATATTTGATGGACGCAGACTCTAGTCATTCAAATTCAAAAGCGAACAGGTGCATATGTCTAAGTCTATGAACAGATTACTACGTGTTTCTGGATATATTAGCTTCGCTTCTGTATTGATGTCTATGAATGTAAGTGGATGAAGAGACTGTTCTACTGCAGACTGTGTGCTATTGAAAAAAAAAAAAACAATTTCCCATTCCAACCCCCTTCTTGTTAATTGTAGTGCTAAGTCTAATGATTTGCAGAATCTTTATTCTACATCCTTAAGGACTTCTGGTCTGTTAGTAGTTGGGATCGTGTCATTAAAACTTTCTTCCATATAAATCAAATTATTGGAAGGAGCTGAAGAGCATTTATTACTGAGGCGCTCTCAGCTCCCTCTAATGAGGTCAGAGAAGCTGAACTTGTTTTACATTTGGAACAGATAACGCTAATCAGCTGTTACTGAGCATGGCTTCAAGGTGACTGCTGCGTCCCAGTAAATGTGTCATATTCGCATGTAGATAGATGTAGAACTACAACACATTAAGAAAATGGAATGTATCATCTTAAATATTAATATTTCATGTTGATGACTCAATTACCTGTCACATCCTATAGGAACACTTTCACAAAGCAGGCAATGTAATACAGCATAGTTTTCTATTAATTTAATACTCAGTAAATCTGGTGCTCCTGTTTTCCATAAAAAAACCCCTCAGATGTGTTTGCTACTTTTTAGTGTATTTCTATTTTAAACCAATCAATGCATGAACTTATCTGCAGTTAAAGTCACCATTTTATTCTCCCATTTCTCATATCCCTTCCTCAAAACTCCTATTAACTTTAAAAAAAAAGGACTTCTGAACTGGTCTCAAGGTATTTAAATTCCACCTATGAGTGTCAGACAACTCCAGGTAAAGCTTCCAAAAATTATATGCAGCTCTACAAACTTACAGAAGTTCATAACCAGCCAAATTCCATTAAACGTCATTTCCAGATCAGTGCAAAGGGACATTAGCAGACTAAAGCCTGGAAGCTAATAAAGTCTGGCTGTCCATACTCTAGGAACATGTATCTATATGTTCACTTATACCTTTCTCATGAAGCCTTTTACTTTATTTCCGAAACCTGCTCTCTACCTGTCTTTCTCCCCAGTCTCTCCACATTCAAGTTATCTTTATTCACAGCTCTTTATATCGAAGTTCTGTTGCCAGACAACAGAATTGGTAACCAACGTGCGCCCGAGCTCATGATGCAGTCTTCCCCCTTCTTGATCTGTACTTCTGAATCCATCCAGTCAGAATTAAAACTGCCTTAAAATAATCACAAGCAGCCCTATGCCTCCTTGTACAAAGGTTTAGGATACGGCTGACAACACATTACAGGATATTTCTGAAATACAAACAAGAGTCAAAGCTGTGCAAAAATAAATCTTTTGCTTTCTTTTTATTAATTCTGTTTGACAACCCATTCCTGAAAATGACATGCAGCTTATACTGTATTTTGAATTTATATTGTATTCTTACAGCTTTAAACTTGAGTCCTCCAGCTAAGTGTTCAACACATACAATAGAAAAACATAAAGAAATTCGCCTGGAACCATTTCCGAGTGTCTTTTGTCTGATGCCTTTAACTTCTGGCATTTCTGCAAATTAAAAAGTATGTTCCAGTGGGCTTGCAGAAATAGCTGCTCTTCTGCCGGAATCTTTACAGGTTGCTATTCACTCAAATAGTAAAAAGGTTAATGGAGAGGAATTTGGAAACAAAAAGTTACCTTCTCCCACTCCATTTAGTGTTATTATACTGTTGTGCCAGCTTCCAAAAACTGAGAACTATTGCAGCGGCAACTGCAGGGTAAAGTTGAACTTAAAGGCCATTGCCTGCTAGCATTTTCCACGTTCGCACTAGAACTCCCGCCTCGGTACAAAAAGTAGAAGAGACTCAGTCCAGTCAACGTATGACCATCACATTATAAAGTGAAAGCCTGGTCATATTCCTGAGAAACTCCATGGGTCCCCCTGGCAGAGTTAGCTCCCCTCGTATGAATTGCAGGAAAAGAGAGCAGAAGAGGGGGAGCAGAAAGAGCAGCAGTAGTAGGGAATATGGGAGGGAACAAAGGCCAGATATTCTGTACTCTGTTACATGTACTGTTAAAGAGTTCATCAAGAGAAACAGAATTTTTGCATTTAAAAGGTTTCTAATGATGCACCAGTACACAGTTGATAATGGAAGAGAGAAAGATGTCAACCATTATTAATACAGCGAGACAGTCTAAAACAACACCTTATCAAAGGTGTTCTCATAAAGAAACAAACACTATACAGCATTCTAGCTTGCAAGTGTCTTTTGCAGCCATTCTACTACTTTAACGCTTTAGTTAGTTTAGTTATATTGTTGCTTTCCAAGTTGCTGCAAGTCTAAGGAGGAGTTTAATAGGTTTTCTTGAAATTAAGAAGCAGTATCTCAGAATTCTCCCTACTAGCATTTAAAACAGTCCAAGAGAAGGCAGCATTTATTCTCCAGTCTGTAACCTTGACGCTACTATTCACTGCACAGACATTAAATCCATTAAGTAGTTCAGAAACATGAAATTTAATTTCATCATATATCTTAGCAGCTATCTTGAAATTCAGGAATTGGCTACAATTTTACATATATTAACAGCTCAGATTTGCAATTCCATTTACTTACTCTGTCCAAAAGAGCAAGAAAACAGACCTCCAAAGATTCACCTTTATATAAAAATGCTAAATGTCTTGACATATGTTTCTGTTTATGTATAGATAGTAACAGCAGCCTTCAGAGGATTTGTCCTTAAATGCTGTTCATACATATTGCTCATGAACTCTTAAACTTCACTAAGGCTAGCCATTCAGTACAGAGCAGCTGATTGACAACTTTAGGGCCCATGTATTCACAAGCAACAGCTAGCACAGGAGTGTCTCTGTATGAAGGCTTTCTTGAGTATCCAGTAACTGAACATATTTCACTTTCAAATAATATTTGGCACTTTGTGCTGTGGGTCAAATCTGTTGCTATAGATTATAACTATATAGTTATTCTTAAAGTTATCTTGGTGGACTTAGCTTTTACTTTTTGCGAAGAGACCACACACCCTCTGAGGATGCAACAGGTCTCACAATTCAAATGCACTGCTGTCCTGGCTTCGGCTGGGTTAGAGTTAATTTCCTTCCTAGTAGCTGGCACAGTGCTGTGTTTTGGATTTAGGGTGGGAATAATGTTGATAACACACCGATGTTTTAGTTGTTGCTAAGCAGAGCTTACGCTAGCCAAGGACTTTTCAGCTCCCCATGCTCTACTGACTGAGAAGGCTGGAGGTGCAGGAGAAGCTGGGAGGGGGCACAGCTTACCCAAACCGGCCCCAGGGACATTCCATACCATGTGACGTCATGCTCAGTACATAAACTGGGGAAAGCTGGCCAGGGGGGGGTGACCACAGCTCGGTGACTGGCATGTGGTGAGCAATTGCATTGTGCGTCACTTGTTTCATATATTCTATCATTATTATTATTTTCCCTTCCTTTTCTGTCCTATTAAACTGTCTTTATCTCAAGCCACAAATTTTACTTTCCCCCCCCCCGACTCTTGCCCCCATCCCACTGGGTGGGGGGAGTGAGCAAACAGCTCTGTGGTGTTTAGCTGCCTGCCAGGTTAAACCACAACAGCAGCAGGACAGCTGCTTTTCCTAAGGAGAGCATAGCACAATAACGATGTCAGAAGAAGCTGTTCAACTGTATTTGTTATCTCATTTTTCAGTCTAAAGGGCAGAAATGTAAGAGGTCCATGGGCTGTCTCCATGATTGAGAAGAACATAAGCCTGCCCAGACAGAAGGAGGACACTGCATACCAATGTGTCAGCATCAGCTGGCCCATTTCATCGGCATGCATTTTAAGCAATCCTCAAGAAATCTCAGAATCCCCAAGGATATGCAAAAATAATAGAAAGATGAATATTTAAAAGTACTAGCAAAACATGTCTTAGCATTCAGGGTTTGTCATAACCTAACATCATGATGTAGAATGGTATGATCAAGCTAGCACGGGACTAGAATCAAAGTTATCCACTACTAAGCTTTCCTGTGTAGCCTAAGCAGATTCTCTGGAGTGATTTAAATCCCCTCCGTAACTTTATTAATTACCAGGAAGGTGATTTATTCAGATTGACTTCTCATAACATAAAAGCATATTTAACACGTTTCTATTTTATTTTAATTGAATGAGTTCAGACGACACTGAAAAAAATTCATAAAGTTTTTAAGCTAGTACTTTGACAGAATGAACAAACTGGCATACTTTATCTAGATTAGCTCTGTGTTATCTCCACTCTTCACATTGCTTCAAGGTCAAGATCACAAAGCTGAAGTTCTTGAAGTTAAGACAGTCTATCATGTAACCTTATGGAAAAATAAGTTTTAATTTAGTTAGTACATCCAAATTCATTATGCTAAACCAAAGTCTGTTTTGCAAGTTAAAAACAGTTTCAAATTAGGAAACATTGTGCTTGATAAGCCTAAAATGGATTGCCACATAGTTGAAAAGCAGGGCTGTGTTTTTAATCTGTGTGCTATTGTTTCCCAGTACAGCAAAAATAAAGAAAAGTGACATTTTAAAAGGCAGTTAGGGCTTATTCATTTAGGGATACTAGCTTGTAATAACTCCAGCTGCTCTTTTAAGTGCATATTCCGTATCAAGATGCACTGTCATGGATTTTGCTAAAACACAAGAAATCCAGTGAGCAACGAGGTATTACAAGCCAGAAGTCTGCATTCTCGATTTTGCAGTAGTTTCACCCTGTGGACAAATGATTGTAAAATGCACGTTGTAGATTTCCCTCCATTCTTGGAGTGGGAGAACTGGAAGTACAAGACTTTCAAACAGCAGCATGCCACTGACCAAGAGATTTCCCAATTTATCTCAGGAATCAAGCTATTATTCCACATTAGGAAACAGGACAGAAGAATGTGTTTTGCTTTCGTGGCACATAGATATTCCTTTTTTTTTTTCCAGCTGCCTATTTATGAAGTCACCTTTCCTTCTGCAAGTAATCCTCCCGGGTCCCCAGAACTAGTTTCCAGGAAACCGCTGCTGCTGACTTAAGTTACTTAAGCAAGGGAAAAAATAGCAAAGTGAGGATATACAAACCTTCACACCATCTTTAATAAAACTCCAGCTTTAAACTAAAGCAGTTGGGCAGTTCCATCAAGTTTGACTGGAAGGGAATCTGGACAAGAAAAGCAACATTATCTTGGGGTTGGGGGGCACAGAGAAGGTAGAAAGGTGATCCAGCTACTTTTACTTTAGTATTTGAAGGGGTTTAGCATACTTTGGCATTACTTAGCTAAACAGAAGCTTGCAAAAAAAACCCCACCTTACCAGTTTACAGCCACATGCCATTTGGGTCAACTGGCAGTAAGCCGGGCTCCTACCTGGTTTACCCTTAAGAGGAAAGTGGTAGACAAGTAAAGAGAACACCTTGAAGCAGTAGTCTAAGCAGTAAGTAAGCCTGAGCTAAGCAGGCATGTGTTGGTACCCCTGATAGGCCCAGGCAAGAGTCAGACACTTATCAGATTAGAGAAGTTCATAACCACATTTCTTTTGATAGCCTTGCTTATGCTTACTTGTAAATAGAGCTGGCACATCTCTACTCAGGAAAACTGGAGATTGGAGCTGTTCACATTTGTAAAGCTGTTCCAGGCATAACTCCACTCCAGACAGTGGTGGCTGTAAGCAAAGACCATGAGGAAGAAACTGCAAAACCGGTCAGAACATTTTTCCAGTGCTTACCATCGCATAGGAATTACTTAGCACAGTAGGAATACATAGCAGCTACGCAGGCTAACCAAAGCCATCTGAAACATCTGCAGTTCTGCCCTCCTCCTGGCAGTACTTCCCCCTAAGCAAAGATCGGTCTGGCAGTTAAGTCAGTTCACTTAGGAGTCTTTTAATGAGCATCAGTTGAAGGATATCAATTACACAAGCTTTCATGTTATATATTAACTGGAGCTGGCCAAGCCTTTCAGTAAACTGTGACAGGTAAAAACAACGCTATGAAGTTGTGTGTGGAAAACACCAAGCAGCCTTTGTACACCCAGCAGATGGTGCTGCGGGGTTCTGTGCTTCACTGAGGCATGTGGGTTTTCGCATTTAGCTCACACTTTGTGTCACATCAGACACTTCTATATTGTACGATAGCGCTGTTATTCCAACAACTTGGGCTAAGCAGACTCTTCATACGATGCACAAGCATTCCAAGATGTAGCAAACCAGATCTCTGCAACAGACAGTTTTCTAGAAGTCTTCAAGGAGTCAGGTTTGAAGCAGGCAGGCTACAGAAATAAGCTGGCACCACTAGTCCTTTTCGCCTGTGTTGTTCATTCAGGCCAAGTACTACTGCTTTTGTGGTCACCTTAGGCAGCAGCAAGAGAAGCTACAGCTAAAGCAAGCTCTGCTGCAGCAAGGTAACAAATACTGATGATTTCCGACTTTAAAATTATACATCTAAACAAATCTGAAGTCCCATTAAGTCTCAAAGGGCCCATTACTTCAGCAATTTACTCCTGCATGCTTAAATAGGCCCCTGCATTTTGCTCAGGCCAAAGTCCCATTTTAATCTCCTTTTTACAGGGTTCTGGCACTCACCCCTTGCCAAAATATTTCTGTCATCTATCCAACAGGATCTGCTTCCCAGCCTCTTCTACAAACCCCGTAACACTTTCTTCTGTTTTGGGCATCCTTCACAGCTCTGCCATGCTGTACTTCTTCAGGAAGCGTAGGATCTGGTGCAGTGTCTTCAGTGCAGAACTTGAGACAATTAAGTGATTCTCAAGAAAATAGTTACAAGTGAAATAGGACAGCTACAGACATGCTCTCTTTCTGAACATAGTTCATGACATTATCAGCTTTTCTCCTGCCCAAAGAAGCTTTTTCTTTATGTTGTGAGAAACTAGTATTACTTCAGTCCAGGAACTAGATTTTAAGTTTTGATGCTTTTCAAGTTGATAGGTAGAAAATAAGCAATATAAACTCACCAACAGCCAGGGAATTGTCTTTTCCTGTAAGTTACCCCATTTAGAGAAGTCTGAGGTGTCAATTTAGTAACCGAGGAAGCTGCTTTAAGACACATTGACTGCTAGGACTAGTTATCCTGTATAACTAACTGATCTCAGACAGATGACCTTCAAATATTCAGGCATGCCAGCCTTGTCCTATGTGCAGGCCACAAGTGGTATCAGACTAGTTCCACTGTCACTGAAAGGTGAGAACCTAGCAGCCCACCACCCAGTGTTTGTACAGATGCTTGTGCTAGCCAGTACTGACACACACATGACATGGGTGTCAGCCTGTACCCCAGCTGCAAGTGCAAAGTCTAATGGTACCAGATTATCTCCAGCCATCAACTTCCATGACAAACCAAACAGAACAAAACAAGGCAGAGAAGCTTTAGAAGCTTCACAGTGAGAACAGAAGACTCCTCCCTGCCCAACAGCCATCCACTATTAAGACTGCAGATCAAGCAACAGTGAAAACCAGTAGACAAGACATTCCTGCCTCCCGCCCCCAAGGGAGGAAGCATCACATGCTGCTCCCCTGTTTCTCAGGCTACAGGACCGCACCGTGCTCTCAGGCAGTTCTCAGAGCAAAGCATCATCACTTGAAATACTTACCTAGCTCAGCCTACAAGTGCTGCTCAGGGAATTCAGAAACAGTGAGCCAAATCCATTTCAGATTAGCACACATTTAAGAGGGTTTGGGTTTTTTTTTTTTGAAATAACAGAAGTGTTGGAGTTGAATGTTTCCAAAAGACAGCTTGAAGTTGGATGTCAGTCAGTAGTTGCAATGGGTGATGCTCTTCTCTCCCTGCTTACGCCTACGAATTCCACGCACTCCCTTGTGTCAGTTGTGCTACAGTGTGATGACCTGGCTTACAGAGCCAAAATGGAACATTTTCTGAGCTTGTTTTCCCTCAGAAGAGCAGGATTTAGCAACATCTGCTTCAAGTCAACAAGCTGTTACAGAGCCAGAGCCTAAGGAATAAAAATTTGGATTCCCAGGAAGTACAGTCTGTGCAGTCATGTTGCTCATCTGCCTCTATAGCCATAGAAGAGTTCCTCCCACGTTACCTGAAGTTGCTTTCCCTCCCGAGTCATTATTTAATACTTAGAGACCAACAGCCAAACTCTAGAGCATGAGTATTTATTGTCCTTTTTTAGGGAATACAAAGGCAGCTTTACAAAAAGATGGCCAGTAGTCATTACCACGGTGAATTTTGTTATAACTCAATTCACTGTAAATTGAAACCTGCAGGCAGGTATAACTAAGAGACAAACTGCTCTTCCAAATCACAGTTAGCAAGATAGATGCCTCGCTACAGCTTGAACACATTCCAGTATAGCCCCCGTAATCTGTCACTTTGACTACTTCCAGGGCATATCCAGGAATAAGAACCTTAAACTTGGCTGGCAGTTCTGCAACTGATTGGCTGCTTGAACAGTGGAGAGCAAACTCTTCCTCCTGCTTTACAGGAAAAGTAGATGAATACAGCAAACCACAACTTTGAAGTGATAGAGGGGACAAAGATGCAGTTGAGGACTGCTGGCCAGATAAGGAATAGTCTGCATCATTTGAAGCAAACATTTAAAGAAATATTTTTGGTATACAGTGTTCTTTGTCAAGTGGAACTGCATGCTTCCCTCTCCCCCACCAAAGCAGTGGAGTGTTGGTGGAAAAGAGGAGCCATGTAAGACTTGGTAATTTATGACATTTTATAAGAAAAATCAGACTTCTGATCCATAAGCCGGAAGGTAGGGTGTCTAACTCAGTCCTTCAACTGGGAGACTTCATAAAGGTATGCACCAAGCATCTTCACCCCCTGGATGTAGTTGTACCTGGAAAGAAGATGCTTTCGTTAACATCGTCTTGGTTTGAACTGTATTTCTAGCAGTTGTGCTTTTTGCAGTATCAGTCCTCTGCACGCAACAGACACTACAGGCATTACCATTGCAGGCAACAGGCACCACTCCCAACCTCCCTGCATCTCCCCTGGCAAGACAGAAATGCCACCCTTGGGGTAGGGGGTAGCCAAGCTTGGAGACCAAAATACAAAAGACTGCTTCTGGTTTCAAGCGTATAAAACCAGAAGCAGTAATGAGATCAAGATTCAGCTACAAACTAGTTACCCAACCGGTCATTCTCTACTAGGGAGAAATGGCACTTTGCCTTCCAGAGAATTGAAGAAAAGCAAGAGCTCAATTCTTCTTGGTCCTTTTCATAATACACGCCAAGACTCACAGTACAACTCAGCCTGGCACAGGGATAAATATTCTCTTACCTATTTAGCTTCTCATTTTGAGAGTGGGCACCATCATCTGCAGCTCCAACAGGAAGCAGCATGACATTCTTGCCTGTTGCTTCTTGAAAAGTAAGGGTAACAGGAATGCTTCCTCCCTCCCTTGTCAGGTCTGGTTCAACTCCAAAAACTAAAACAAAGTGATACTCTAGTCAGTTTGGAATTGTATTTGTTTTTCCAACACAGATCCTTACTCCTGCTTAAGCAATCAAGTACCAACCACTTCCGTACCATGTGCTGGCCAAATCTTGCTCTGTTTTAATCCGCCAGACCGCAGAGGTTGCAGAATTGTGGCATTTGCCCCCCAGATGTAGTGCTGGAGTACTGTCGCTTTCAGAGTTCAGTTACACAAATAACACTTCATCTGAAAGCCTGTTTGTACTCCAACACAGAAGTTACATTTGCTCTAGTTGCCCTAGCACAACTGATTAAGAAGGATGCTAGGATGACTAAACTTTACAGGCTTTGGCTAAGCAAATGATCTGAGCTACTGACAGTCTCATCCTTATGCAAAGACAGCACCATACCAATGGACTTGTTCCAGTATAGTAGGAATGAGCTTGGTATCAAGTTTCTTTCCTTCCTGTACCTCAGACTTGAGTTTAAGGATTGACATGACATGCTTCCTTACTTCGTGAGCCAAACTTCTTACATAAGTGCAGAACACTGCAAACATGACCTCCTCAGTATTTCTTGAGGTCCTGGAACAAGAGCTGTTTAGTCCTCCCAATGCCAAGTGGAAAACCCACTGACCTGTTTTCATGGCCCTCCTACCAGCCATGTAGTGGGGATGGTTGAAGTCTGACACCCAGGGTTTTCCACCATGGCCTAAGTATACTCTGAATTTGTTGGGGCTCTGCAGCTCTGCAAACTTTTTGCTCACATAGTCTTCAACCTATAAGAAAGATTGAACAATCTTATCCACTGTTAGCATTTCTATGAGCACTGGTAAAGACTATATACTAAAAGCATCTTAGGGACTTGCAGGACACTACTACTGTGCAGCAACCTTTTCTTATTACTATTACTTCATATGATTCCTATGTATCTCTGCTCTGAAGTCAGAATATCTCCCTTAGGCAAGTTAACAGTATACTGTAGAACAGTCAGCCAATATGTCAAACTCTTATGCTTTTGAATATGCACTTCTGACAATACAACTGCCCTACAATTAAATCAGCATTTACTCCTGAGCCCTTTCTTCGAGTTAGTTGAGAGAAATTGAATAGCCAGGCCACAACGGTCCAGTGTGGGACCATACAGCGACTCCCTCAATTATCTGAGTTGAGATGCAGAACAGGGAAGAACAGCAAAGTAAGTAACTGGAACCCCTTTAGAAACCCTCTTCCCCTAGACGTGGTGAACAGAAGTTTAGAGACACTAGTTGTTTTGAGACCATCAATCCACTTCAACATACATGCTTTGTGACTTCTTCAGGAGTCATGTTTGGCACAAGTCTGATTGAGAACTTGCCAATCACTTTCCTAGGAATCACAGTCTTGGCTCCAGAGGCTGAGAAGGCTCCTTCAATTCCATGGAGAGACAAGGAAGGGTATCTCCACCTATGCATAAGGATCTCTCTCTGCAGAAGCAAAGGGAAAGATGCAAGGTTACGTGAAGTTTGACAGAGTTCCCCAAAGTAATAATTTCTTCATTCTAATAAAGACTTTGCAAGAAACAGTGCTTTCTCCCACAGACAAATGCAGCCCATTCAAGACTTCTCAGTTACAAACAGAAGCTGTTACTCCCATTTTGATAAAACAGCTGGGTTTTCAGCACCTTAAGAGATTCAGTAGCTCTAGTTTGGCTTTCTCCTACTTCTGTGGAACTTACAGGACATGACCAGTCTGCTTCTGACAAGGACACAAATACCATTTATAAAGGTGCTCAAGCACAGTGCATAGGGAGTCTATTGGAAGCTCTGGTCCCCACTGCCTCAAATCAGGCAGGTGCCTTCAGAGTCCCATGCTCATGAAGATCACAAGTTTTCCAAAAGCCTCACCACTCTGCAGACAGGCATACAGTGAGCTCCTATTTTTATCATCAGTTGTATTAAACTGCCTGAACTCCACGTTGATTCAAGTGAGCACTATTGCCTTTTTCAGATACACTTCTGCATTTCCTCCTTGTTGCTGTGGACACAGCTGTTCAGTACACTGGATACTGTGAATTCAATGTATTTGTGTCCTGTATAGCTACAGTATCTCAAACGAACTTCACTGCAGAGATTGAGGAGACTTAGAAATTTTGTGGGCTTTAATGTTAACATTTTGTTTTGTTCCAGGTACAACCTGCCTCTAACCTTCTCTCAAAGAGAATTTAACTGTCACTGTTCAAATCTTTCAAGCAGATTGTTTCTCACCTGGAGATTACAGCCTTCTCTCCCATATCTCCCCTTGGTCCTAAGACCCTTCTTGCATGCAGCTTAGTTAGAACTCCCTTGGTAAGTTAAGCTAGGATTTCAGTCTAGCTAAGACTGAACAGCTTTAGCTCAGTATCATACATGAAGAGCATCTTGCTAGCTCCTTCTTATATACAAGCTATATTCCATCCATTACTTTATAGGACAAGGCTAAACAAGGAAGCCTGTGTGCTCTCAGTTGATATAAACCTGAGCATGTAAAGACAAGGTTGAGGATATGAAATTGTTACTTATACCTATTTGAGTTGAGTCTGAAGTCTCCTCCTGGTAGTACTAGGACAGAAGACAGACCTGCACATGTAAACTTGTCTTTTACAACACTTGTTTCTGCTTTTTAGGATAGATTTACATCTAGGGTTTAATGCTTTAAAAAATTAGTATGTAATACCTATACCTTGCAAGATTCAATGCTGTTAAAAGCATTCATTTGGAGAGCTTCCAGGATGAAGATTTGATAAGTGCAGACATGAGTTTATTGAACTTGAGCCTGTTCAAAGACTTGGGCAGCTGCCTAGTTCATGGCTACAAAACAGTCCTTGCTTGCCAGGTCTAGGAAGATGTTCAGTATGTCAACCTTGAGTTCATCACAGCCAGATCTCAAGCTCTTTTCTCACCTTATGAGAAGTCATGTCTATGAGCAACTACTTTATTTCTGATAACCCATTGAACTTCTCACAGATGTAGGAAATCAGATACTTTGTGTAGATGTGGTATCTGACTTCTGGAAAAGTGCTAGCAGTTATTATCTAGCATTAAGAGAACAGCACCAGATAGCGAAAGTTCTGTACAAGTTTGAAATGCTACTTTTACATAGACTAAGGAGTAAATTTAAAGTTGCCTAGACTGCTTGTCTTAAGCATGGGATAACCTAGACTAAGTTTCCAAGCACTTAGCACTTAATACTAGCAGTTCCTCTGCTAAGTTAAGTATGTAGTCAACTATACAGTAGGTGAAATTATCTTCAAAGCAATCTCACCATTTTAAAGACATCAGATGAATTCTCTGCCTACTAAATTACCTGGTAACTACACAAGTATCCACAGAAGCTTGTTTGTCTTCTACCGATATAGCTTGAACCAGCACAGCTAACCAGGGTAGAAAGGAAGGAGTACAGTATACCTTTGCATCATGCAATAGTGTTGTTGCTCCTACATCTTTTGCATATTCTTCCAGGTCAAAATCAATCTTCTCATATAGTGCCAGCTCCTCATCAGTAACAGGTGCCACTGCTTCATTAAGGCCTGGGATGAGGATTTTCCCTTTCTTGTCTATAAGAGAACCTGTAAACAAGCACCTAATATCAGGATTCAACCAGAAGAAACAAGATGTCATTGCTGGGAAAGCTTTCCATGGGAAATAGAAGTCTTTGCCTTCTGAAAACTCTGCAAATGTAATAAAATTCTGACCTCTGCCTCCCACAGCCTGTACCACTAAGCATGGAAGGCACTTATGGAATTCTCAACTATCCAAAACATGTACTTCTTGCAACTGCATTTAATTCTACTGCTACATATTTGGCTGGCTGTTTGAAGTGAGGATTGCCAAGGACTTCAATATGGCATCTGTAGAAGAGTTTGCAGAAAAGAGCTGATTTAATTAACATACAAGTTTGCAGCAAGATTTTAGGGGAAGCTAAAGTAGATAGACAACTTCCAGGCAAGACCTTCCTCATATTCCTGTATCTAAGGCATCAGCCTGTTTATGTATACCTGGCAAGCACCATTTCATTGGTCATCGCTTTGCTAGTGTAAGCAGCCCTTAGGAAACCCCTCACTGCAAACAAACTCATGCTTTAATAGCTCTTACTCCCACTTTAGATGCATTCAGTGAAACCTGTGTGTTTTCTTACCCATTAGAGTAATGAGATCTGTCATGGCCTCATGTACCGAACCACCATAAACTCCAGAGTGAAGGTCTTTGTCACTACATTCCACCTGGTTTAAAGTGAATTAAGATTCAGGTTAATTTTAGCATGAAGACACTGTCAAATGCTCAGAACAGACTTTTACCCTAGCTTTTTGCTGCATGTATTTTGAAAATGCATCTGTTTTTGAAACCAGACCACTCAGTTGTAGTACATTAAAGCAGATATGGTTTTTTTATTGCTCTGTGGAGTACAAGCCCCTAGTACTGACTGTCCCAACCTCGGAGACTTCAGTGGTGACATCTCTTCCTGCACTCAAGGAAATATCTGAAGATATCTATGCCATGAGAATCCTCCAGTGAAGGTGCTGGCTTGTCTTGCTCATACATTTGAAAGCTATCCCTCTCACCCAAGTGTCATATAGGATAGCAAAAGGAAGGATATTTAGACAATTAGTAGAAACAGTTCTACTGAAGTAGTCAGTTTCACCTTTTCTGAAGAAAAGCTGTTGGCATGAAAAAGTTAGAGCTACCATTCTCCTCCAGTAGAAAAATCAGCTTAATACCAGTTTTGCAGTGTATTTCAGCACTTACCTCTATGAAGTAGTAGCAGATACCCCTCAAGCCATAGGTGATACAAGGCTTCCTCTTGCCTAACCAGTAGTTGTCAGAAATACAAACATAATCCACATCTTTGAAGAAAGTGTCCTTCTGAGCAAAAATCAGTTCATCAAGGCCTTCAGATCCTGATTCTTCCATACCCTCTAGGCAGAACTTAACATTTACTGGAAACTCCTTTGAAAATGAAAAACAAGAACAGATTAAGTATGTGAAAACACTGGACTCCTTCAGTGATCAGTAATTTTCATCTGTCACATGCAAAGCAGAAAAATGGACATAAGTTAGTTCCATGACAGTGGAATTTGTTAATTATACACAAAGTATGACAAAGTTTGGACTGCACTTACATTGAAGGCACTTACACCACCCTTCATTTGATGGAATTCAAACTCTTCAAAAAAGTTTTAACTAAGCTCTAGAACAACTTGTTCCCAATCCTCTTAACTGTGAGAACGCAGCCGGAGATCTGTTGCCAAAAGTAAGTCACAGGGCTAGGAAAACTAATATTAACCACAGAAATTGCATGCCACAGTAGGAGAGTCAGAGCCACCCTGTCTATCCAGTCTACCATATTCTATGCCTAGACAGCACTTGAGAACTGATAATTCTTCTCACAAGTAATAGCAACTTGTCTTGCAAGATAAAGCAGACATCCTGAGCTATTTCTGATTGTACTTTTTCTTGAACAGAAACAGCAAAGCTCCCAGTTTAGTGTTACTAAGTTAATCCCTTCTTAGAGCTCAGTGGCAGTGAGACATTAAGCTTTGCTAAAGGCCAAGCTAATTTGACATCCTTACATGAAAGTGATCACATTTGATTATTCCTCCTGCTCCAGATGCTTGCATATGTATTTTACTTCCTACACATTTCATTAAAGCACAAATGTTTAAAGTGCAATCCAAGCATCTACAAGACTAACTTGTCAGCAAGTCAACTCGACCCTACTGGGACATCAGGGAATTTACAGGACTATTGTATCATTCCTCCGATCAGCTGAATAAGCAGGCTTGCCTCACAGGGGTTTCTGGCTTGGGTAACATTTATTGCTAGACTCAGCTGTATGTAAAAAAGCAGGATATATTTTGGGCACATACCTGGTTAGTTTGTTGATAAGCCTCCAAGGCATTCAGCCAGGCAAGCACTGGACCTTTGTCATCTGTTGATCCTCGCCCATACAGCTTTCCTGTAGAAACAAGATACAAATTAACCACTGTGGAGAAAAATTAAGATGAGGCTTCAGTCTTGCCTTGCCTGCAGGACAAAACATCCTTTTGGACAAGCTTTTTAGTCCTGCTTATATTAAATTTCATTTCTGATTCTTCTGAAGTAGCAGTTTTACATCCCACTTCATATACCCACGCAAGTGGGATAGGTACAGGCCTGCAACAGTTCTCCCACTTCGAGCTACCCCACCTCTTCCCCCAGCTGCTCCCCAGACAGGAGCTGAACATAAGCCTGGAAAAGATGTAACTCTGCCTTGGGCTAAGTTGTTCCCATATCCTTCGCTATAATATAATTTTCTACAAACACAGAAGTAAGGGTAGAGAAACAAGCTACCTTCTTTTTAAGAGAAGCCTATCCAGTATTAGCTTCAATTCAGTAATTCTTTGTTTGAAGAGTAAGACTTCAGTAGCTAGTGACCAGTCACTTCTCTGGATTCTCCAGATAAACGTGAATCTCCCCAGAAAGGGCTTTAGTCAAAAAGAAGTTTTACAGGCTACAGGGAAGTCTCAGGAAATGTAGCACATGGGATCACAGCAGAGGCAGACATCGCTGCAACTCAGAGCTGTAACTACAACCCCTAAGCACTAGGTGTAATCACAGTGACAGAACAGGCTGGACAGCTTGCAAGATAAGGAGCCATTGGTAAATACGCCTCCTACACTGCCAGGCTGCAGAGATAAGCCACAGCCTGAGGCAAGTCTAGCTCTTGCTATCAGATGAGATAATCCAACTCAGTAACTTTGACTCTGCTGCCTATAACCAAGTGCCCAGGTAGAAATACTAGGTACAACAGATACTTCTTTTCTTGGCAATGATTAATACTTACGCAACAAGAATGGTTAGTGTCCTTTTATTCATATGACCTTTGACACTTAACACTGAGCAAATGAAACAAGGAAGAGGCTTGGTTGGTAACACCAGTTTTAAATAGAAAAGAAAGTTTCAGTCTCCTCTTGGCTACCGGCAATATGTTGTTTCAACAGGAGTTACTGCACAATTTCTTCATCCCCATTTATGGGAGAGGGACACTTGTCTGGGCACTAGCTCTGTAAAACACAGCTTCCGCAGTACTCGTTGTAGCACAGAATGCAAAGGCAACTCAGGGAGGCTGCTGTACCACTCCTGTCTCCAGGCATGAAGAAGCTGTTTTGAGTGTTTGTCCCCTGTAACAGTTCAAAATCCCTGCAGTCTGACATGACCTTACAGGCAGCAAGTTGTGAACAGCACAAGAAACTAGTTCCAGAAAGCTTTCTGGCAACAAATTGTTACCATGGAAGGTAGTTAAGACTTTGCTGTAGCTACAAGGAAGATAACATGTTAAGTACAACCTCGACTATCAGAAAAGGAAACAGTCCCCGAGAGCAGCTGAAATTTTGCAGCTCTACTTGTTTACCATTTCCCCTCCTGCATCTTTTCTCAACAGTATTAAGTAAACACCCATGTCTGTTCTTATTCTCCTTCCCCTTTTCAATCAAGGCTACAACTTTAGAACAGTTAACACCACACTTGTCACAGAAGTGCTCATCGGTTTGTGAAGTCCATCGCTCTTACCTTCTCTTTCTACCAGTGTGAAGGGCTCACTATCCCAGCCGTCCTCTAGTGCTGCAGGCTGAACGTCCAGGTGACCATATACACACACTGTCTTTTTGCGTGGATCTGAGCCAAGTGTTCCCAGAACAATTGGCGGTAGAGGGATCTCTGATCCATCAGGCAGCTAGAAATAGGAGGCAAGAAGTTTTATGCAAGTGTGGAATGTCAGAGCAGCACATTTTTATCAGATGAATGAATTACTTTAACATTACGGAGGTTATGAGATTAGGGGCATAGACAGCTAAACAAAACTAAGCTACTTAAACTGATTGCCAGAAGCAGTATGCCAGTGAAGGCATGACAGCACTATGCCAGTAAAAGTTTCCTGACAGGTCCCAGTAATAGTCAAAATGTTCCAAGCCACTCAGAACTGTTAGCTTTAAACAATCCTACATCAGATTTTAGCAGAGCAAGCCGTCTGCATGCCAAACTGCCATATCTAATGCTGACCTAAGCATAAGAGATAAACTTCATTCAATATTGCATTCTGCATTGCTTGTCACTGCACTTTCATCCTGTCCACAGTATAGCTCTAGACAAAAGTTTCCTGACAGTGGTATCACTGAGTATAACACGTGCCTACACCCAAATAAGGTCAGCGTAACAGCTGTATTTCTCTATACCAGCCTACACTGTTAGGCAAAGGGCAGAGCAGTGCTGATGAACTTAGTTCAAGAGTTGAACTTGGCTTAGTCTTTTGGAACACCCCATAAGCAATTATCACATGCTATTCTCAGTCAGCATGTATTTCCCTTCCAGTGAGCTAACACATACTCCTAGACACTGTTCAGCAGATCAAGGTCAGTTTTGATTTTTTTGCTCATATGGGCTCCAAGCTCCAATTTTTTATCAACAGGTCACATGGCCCTTAGCCAGCTGCAGCGCTAAGTGATTAAAACATTATTGCAAGAATTTACACTTACAATAATCAGTACACAGTACAAACTGCTATGCAGCAGTAAACTAAGTTAGACCAGACAAGTTCACCGCTCACTTTACATTGTCCTTCACTGATATAGCAGCAATGTGCATAATATACTGACTAGTTTTGTCTATACTTAATATAAAAGTAAATACCAAAGTTAACTTTAATCCAGCTGCAAGAGTTTTCTAAATAGAAACATTACTAGTAATAAACTCTAAAATCAGTTCTTGCCCCCAAAAAGTTACACTGATGAAAGGAACAAGTTTGTCTCTGAATTAATTGAAACACTTTTGATGGGATTTTAGGCTGTAGGTAGTAGCAGAGCGAGACTTATCCTACAGATTCCCTCCCAAGAGGGCACACGAAGTCAGCTGCTTCCCTGCTGGGACCTGTAGTGCTACAGACAAGTGTATTCCAGTTGCCAAAAGCAAGAACTGCCCAGAGGGTCCCGATACACATAGATTTCACCCAGCAGTCATTAACACCAATTACAATGATGATCTAAAACTAGCAAACACTCCACTACAACAGGATTTTGAATGCCACTATCCAAACGCTAGTCTAACAATTTTGGTATGGGTCTTATTCTGTGACATGTAGTGACTAGACACTTCAAAGGAGGAGGATATCAAGTGGATGGTTCCCTAGGATGAGATTATCATTACCATAAGCACATACCTTTCTCAGGTGAAGAAAAGCAGTCCAGATAGCTAAAAATAAGAAGGGGACTCATCCTATTAAGGATCCTTCTGCATCTGGTAAGGGAGCAGTGCAGTCTTGTGACAAATGTAACACTTCTGGAAGAACCTAAAAGTCTTTTGGAAGACTTACTGAAACTTCGGGCAGTATCTTTACAACCTATGGTAAGGTCCAACACCAGCCTGCTGTTAAAAACGTCTAACGTTTGTTTGCAGGTGCTCTGTTCATGTTCAGTTAGAAAAGTATTTAAAATACATTTAATACACAGTCCAAAATGTAATACAACGTGCTTAAATGATCTGGATCTGAAGGTTTGCTACAAACAAAGGTTTTAACAGGAAGCTCAGACTGTGTGGCACGAAAGACACTATCCCGCACCCCAACAGGCTACTGTTTTTCTAGGCCACTACGCACAAGACCCTTGTGTGGTGATCCTGACTAGAAGACCATCAGCCATCAAGGAATTAGTGATCCACATAGTTAGCCTGAGTACACCCAAGCCTGTGCTGTGCTATGCTGCACACACAGCTTCACCTTCCTGCCTGTACTGTGCTGTGCATATCCTTGGGCTGCATGATAAACTTAGCCAGTTGACTGTAGCGCGCAGGCAGTTCCCACTTGTACTGGCGATTACACCACCTGCATGTCCTTGTCTTTAGAAGTGCAGCAACAAGTTCTCATGTGAATATCCCTTTTCTTTGGCAGTGGAATCGAACAGCTTGAATAAATAAAATAATATAAATAAATAACATTTCCATAAATGGGATCTGCACAGCATGCTGCATGCTGATTGGATGCCCGCTAGATGCCACACAGCTTGGGATTCCCAGCATCTGAAGGGTCTTAAGATTATCTATACTATCCTCTTTTTATAGTGGTAGCTCTAATAAACAGCATTTTAAATGATACTTTATGGAGCCTAAGTGCCTTTCTTACTGGGATCATAAGAAGCCAGTCTGGTGCAAAACACCTTGTCTTCTCAAGAGAATTTTTCTACTAAGCTGACTTGGAGATGCTCACATACCTTTTGTTTCCCAATATCCATAAGTTGGGTTGTGCCTCCCAGTCGCTCAATATCCTTCGCAGCAACCTCCATCATGCATCTGATTTCAGCCCTCTTCTCCGGCCATGCTGACACACTCTGGATTGCCACCCATTGAGCCAGCCGCTACAGAAAGACAGAAGAGTTAAAGGTTTCACTACACATGAATTATGGCATGGGAAGCACTATACAAATATAACACCTTGCAATTCAACACCTTGCAATTCAACTAATACTGTTTTAGTCAAGCTTAAACTTGAGGAAATTATCTCTGTCCTCTGCTCAAAGGAGTACTCTAACCATTGATATTACACTCAAAAGCTCTCTAAAAAGCTCACTTTCCCACAGCTGCCCCTGCAGGTGTAGCGCAAAGTCTATGGATACAGAAGGTAGGCTTAAGAGTATGACAGCTTGCGCATATTGTGCCTTTCTGGTTGCCATTTTTTAAGAATCCAAAGCCAGCTAATGTCCTTCAGACTTCTCAGAAAGGCTGCCTTAGCTTCCCCCCCCGCAATGTGAGATCAGTGAGAGCAACTGTCAGAAGTCAAGTTGAACACTTGGCATAGTTCTTGCCTTGGAGTTTACAGTGCTATACCATCAATTCCTTCACAGGCAAAAGGGATTGCAATACAAAGTGCAATTAAATAGCAGGTTAAACAGCAAAGTACAGAAGGTAACCTCTCCCTCTGTCCCCCAACATGAACAGTTTCATATGAGAAAGCTTTATTCCAGCCTTGTTTATATCTTTCCTCTCCCACCTCAAAAGGGGAGAGACAGTATAAACCTAGTTTGGCATTCAGGAGCTAGCGTCAAACTTCTACCTCTAAGTAAGTCACTGCTTGCACTATACAGTAATAGAGCATTTCCTAATAAGTCTACCATGGAGATGTATGTCTTTGAACAGAACTATGCCTAAACTTAAGAAACAAAGTTTTCTGGCTTGACTCAAACCAGTCACACCTGCTGCCTGCTCCCCCCCCTCCCCAGTTACTTGGCATTACTCTATTATTGGGCATATTATATAGGTGTAACAACAAGCTTGAAGCTGACCACTATCAACTTTTAATATCGCATAGCTATCTGTGCTGCAGGACAAAACTCTGAAAGAAAACTTACCTGAATATAGAGGTCCTGGTGTTCATCAATGTATTTAAAGAGTGTTTCAAGAGCAGACATTTTCTGACCAGAATGGTGTTGCTGAAGATTCTGTGACAGAAAAATAATTTAGCCTTCACAGGTTTCAGAAGCAACAGTCAGTAATCAAGCAGCCACAGAAGACTTTCACCTTTCAACTGCTAATGCCGCACAGCAAGCTGCATGAATATGAAACTTGAGGCCGCTCCCTCTCACAAAATCACACAGTGAAGTGGCTAAACAAAAGTATATTTAATCTCAACACCACTGTTTCTGCCTCTCCCCCCAAAATAACTTCAGAAGTTAAACTGAGGAAGCTTGTCTATAGAGATACTTCAATCAACTCATGCATTTCACTTTACTGCAGAATTACAGGTAAAATATTACTCAAGTGAAATCTACTCTTTGAAGCTGCACTTTATTATAACAGTTCAACTAACAGCGTGCCATAGGCTTGAATGCTAGTAGTTAGGTCCAAGAAAGCATCACACTTTTACTTTGTGCTTTACAAAGGAGGTTAGAAGCAGGCAGCTTAAGAACTATGTTTTCTTCAGCTTCAAAGTCCTAATCTGCCACTCAGCCTTCCCAAAGAAGGTCAGAGTGAAGCCACGGAAGAGAAACAAGCCCCAGCAGGCCATGAGCAAGTGGTCAGTGACTAGTTCAGTGCTACCACTTCCTTGTTTTGTTTTAGTTTCAACTGAAGCTCATGTGAGAAAATACAAGACCTCGCCCTCCTCAGTTTCTGTCTTCCTCACCAGTCCAAAATCCATATGTAAAAGACATACTGTCCACTCAACCAACAAAACCAACAAGCTTAAACTTAGTTCTCAAGTCAAAACTAAAGATACATCACCTCCTCTAAGCCGGGAAAGTAATGAGCTTTACGAACATGCCTCTGAAATCCAAGCACCTGGACTATAAGAATAACTCCAATGTCCGTGTACTACACGGAACAAGCATGCTCAGCAGCACCAACTGCCATGATTCAGTATTTTGCTCAGTCAGCTTTATGCCAGATCCTTTAAGCCTTTCTTCCACTTCTATATGAAAGTCACAAGACAAGTACGATAGTTGTTAAAACATTTGACTGTCTTAGAATTTCTTGAACAGCTGACTACTCTACATAGCTGAAATAAATACTTTCAAGCTGCAGGTTGTCCCACACAACATACTGCGATATAAGCACATCCTACCAGCCCAAACCTACAGAAGACTTACAGAACACATTTTCTTTCAAGCAGGGTTGTACTTACACAGATCACTGATGTTTGACATACAAAAATCCTTTCACTCACTGAAGATGGCTTCTATACAATTTACAGCATCCATGAAATTTAAATTTGGATAATGAGTTTTAATCATCAATTAGAACAATCCCAAACCGCCAGACAGCTCAAGCATTCTCTTCAATAGTCATGAATGGTGAAAACTGAACACCTTCAAAAGGACTATATAGACATAACCAAGTCAAAGCAATGCTTCCCACTGAAGCCTGGTTTCCCTAATGAAGCCACCATACTCATATACAGTTAGACCTCAGGCATGATTCGTCTGGAGCTTTTCAGAGAAACCAGTACACGGGCATGAGCCCCATGCATCTGACACTCCCCTTCACTCAACCAGCTCCTAAAGCAACATCAGGGCTTTAGCTTCACAGCACAGATGCAAAATACAACATAATACATGGAGGCTGATATTCTGTCCAACACAAACAAGATCTGGACTACTTGCTAAATCAGGGACTACTTTAAGTATCATCTTAAACAGTTAAATATTCTTAAAAATTAGAGAGGCATTGAATCACTCAAGTCTCACTGTAGAGCTGCAAAAGAAGTCTGCCCCAGACAGCTTCAAACTTGGAAAAGCAAATGTAGCTTACTGCACAGCACAAGGCTGGATATTACTTCCCCTCCCCTCTTAAAAGTCAGGGCTAGAATTTCCTGTAGGTCCTTCAGACTGGAGAACTGAATCCTTTCTACCTGCATGGAAGAGGCTCCACAGTTCTAGCTTTTCACAGCACTGTAACAGTTGCATTATGAAATAAGAGAACCCAAGGGACTGCCAGTGCACTATGACAACTTTGCCCTCCTTATCCACGGGCAAGGTGACCACCCCAGATGAGAGCATTCGATCAGGTTAGGTCTGTAGCCATCACAGACCACTCGCCGCCCTCCACAAGCCACTGAAAGGAGCGGCATACAACCCCACATCCACATTACAGGCCCTGTTCTCCGGGCTGAGGTTGACTGAAAGGTCAAGTCTGGAACTTCACAAGGTTTTGCAGCAAAAGGGGAAGTTCGCCACGGCCCCCAGCTCGGGGACTGCAGAGCGGTAAGCCTCAGGGCGGGAGGGAGGCACGTCGCAGGATTCCTAAGGACAGGGGGAGGCTCACGGGGAGCGACAAGAGGCGTGAGGAAGGGGACGGGGGGGCAGAGCAGCTTCCCTCAGA
>NW_008795036.1:4155160-4173045 GCF_000699145.1 Aptenodytes forsteri
GAGACAAATATGAGAAACAATATGGGAGGTGGTAAGGGGGAATATAATATGGGAGAATATACTATGGGAGAAATTTGGGAGATCGTGGCCAGAGCCTGTCTGGACAACTGAATTATTCCAGCCAAAGATGGGAGTGTCCTTATGACTACGTTTGTGGTTTAGATAGATCAGATAGATTTAGATGTGGCTTAGATAGATTAGAAAAGGAAAGTGTGATATGAACGGTAAGATGCAAAAGTGAAGATCACCTAGTGAAGAGTTTCCTTAGCTCCTAACAGTGCTGGAAAGGCATAAAGTCCTTCCAAGTGCAGAAAGATGAAAGGTCAGGTCAGGCTTGCTGTTACCCTGCGCCTGACCTAAATGAAGCAAGGCCTTACAAGATGGGAACTGCTAAAGCTGCTTTTGTTCATGAGCAATTGAATAGCTCTGATACGTATAGCTGTTAACTATGTATGGATATAATAATTTGGTAACTAATATTGTTTCATGGACATTCTTAAAAGAACGGTACAAATGGTGGTTGGCCCCAGGCTGTAGTAAAATGCAGTTTGTTACCTGAATTACTGAGGGAGGTTCACCGCTCAGTCAAACATATTGGGCAGTGTGGTCCTCGGTGCCACAAATATTAGGAAATGTGCTGATGAAATTTGCTGAGGACATGAGGCCGGGATATGAAGTCAGGACAGAGAAGGAAAGTGGAACAACGTGATGACCCTGAGGATTGCAGAAATAAAACCAGGATGAAATTCAGTAACTGGGAGGTCATGAGCTGGAGGTGAGTGAGAAGGAACAGGGCATACTAGCTGGTCATGGGAGGTCCATGAGCTGCCGGGAGCTGCCATGGGAGAGAACTACATAATTTGGGAACTCAGCGGGTGGTGCCTGGGGGGGTGAGGTAAGTGCTAGGACCTTGCACAGGGCTGTGGTGAGTGTTGTCCCACGTGGACTGCCGGGCACAGCTCCAGGCACCCATGGACGATGAGCTGAAACCACAACAGCAGGTCTCTGGGGCACTGCTCGGGTGACCAGAGAAATAGAGTCTCTGAGCATACGTATTTGGCTTTACCTACAGAAAAGACTGAGGAATGATGTGGTTGCAAGCACTCTTTACACTGCAGTTAATGCACAAGGGGGAGGAAAATAGTTATCGATAGCGGCTGTAAGGGCCTGAGGGCATCCCCTCCCCTGCGGGTTTGGCTGCCTGGGCTAGGGGCCAGCCAGGGATGGAGCAGCGAGGGCTGCCCCGTCCCACCGGTGATGGTGGGCAGAGGCTACCAGGCAGCCCGCGGGGAGGCTGCAGCCAGGGCTGCCCCCAGCCTGTGGGAGCTGCTTTTGGCTGGGCTGCCGGTGCTTGGCCCCACCTGAGCTACAGCTCCCACACCATCACAGCCCTGCCTTGGCCTGGCCATGGGCCATGCTGAGCTGGGGATTCACAGGCTGACGCCCGGCCCAGCCTCAGCCCGTCCCCAGGGAGGTACCTGGTGCCCAGGGCTGGGGCTGCCCCGGTGCCCCCCGGCTGCCCTGCTCCTGTCTGGGGGGTGGAAGAGGCCCTGGCTGCCAGGCCCTGCCCTGACGGACCCCCATGGGGAGACCCCGCCGCTCCTGGCACCCCGGGCCCCAGGGGGCCCCTGGCAGCAGGACACCCGGCACTGCTCTATGCTGGTGGAAGAGCAGGTGGCAACATCAACTGCACACGGACAAACGTAGCTTAGAAACAGGAATAAAGTTTCTATCCACACTTACCTTAGGGAAAACCTTGTGCAGGAGCAATAGGAAAGAAAAAGATAAAAAAAGAATAAGAAACTGCTTCCAAAAAGCAGTTTGTTGCATTTATGAAGGGTATTATGTGACATGACATGGGATGATTCCTGGTGATCTCTTTCCATTCCTGTGTTCCTACATGGAAATAATTTTTGGTACTTTTTTCCCACATCCAAAACAAACCCCACAAACCAAAAATACAAATCAAGGACACAAGCTGGGGGAAAAAAAAAAAAGGAAGCATACAGTGAAAATATTGAATACTGTATTATCAGAGTTTTCTGCAAGCCTGTATTGATCTAAAATTCACAAAGAATTATGTGAAGAACAAACACAGAAACCACACAGTGGCTTATCCAAGTGAAAACAACAAAAACTTTTTTGAAGGATAACAGGCCCAATTATCAGCTTTGAGGGCCTTGTAAATTGTCTTTAAGTTTTGTTTTACAAGGCTGGTAATTTGGAGGTGAAAAGAATATGTGCATACATAAAAATCCTTTGGGAACAGAGGAGAAAGGAAGGGTAGGAAAAGACACATTTATCAGGAATGGTTTAGAGACAGAGAGTGACAAAGCAAGATATTTTATAAAGAAAATATAAGGATGCTGGGCCTTCTCTGGTCCAGGTGAAGCTATCTAAACACGTAAGCTGCTCTATTTCTTTTTTTTAGTATGTTCTCTTTGAAATAGTTTTGTTCTAAAGAAATCATTCGTAGATACTTGTGCCATTGCTTTTGAATCATGGGGGCATAGCGTGTATGAGACAGCTGAAGCAACAGCAGCTGAGTAGGTGAGGGGCCTGAAACCGAAGCACTGGTCTGAGGAGAGGACAACTGTGTGAATCAGCTTTGCGGGACGGCAGCGGACTGAGAGCTGTGGGCTGTGGGAGGCCGACAGAGATACCATTGCCTTAATAGCTGTGGCCATCCTCGCTGAAAAATTCCATGCGAAACCGTGAAATGGGACGGAAAACTTCTACGGAAGCTACAGTAAACATACAAAATCTCACTCTCATTTCTTTTGAAATTAACTTCAAGTGGCAGTCATGTCCCTATATGCAGGTGTATGGCATGTAAAAATCTCACATTGCTCAATTCCTTTGTCCTTTCTCTTGAGTAAGATAAATACACAACAGTTACTTTACTGCACTTTTGAGGGGAAAAAATGAAAAAACATGAAAAGCTGTAAATTAGTTGTCTTCAGCCTCTTTAATTTATCTTGCTATGTCCCGCTCAGACTTCCCCTTTTCCTCTTTATTTCTATGGTTCTGCTTAGGGGGGTCACAGGTCCACTTTTCTAAACATCGGGCGCTCACATTATGTTAGGTGAACTGCTAGATGGAAAGGAAAGATTATATATACAGACTTGCGGAACAGCGCAGCTTTGTTGGATTTATTTGCTTTCCTGCACACAACAGTTTTTGGGCTGGTGACAGTAAATGTAAAGCACCGGCATAGGCAGGTTGCAACTGATATTTAAGCAATTCCTCATTGATTGCTTTAACCCCTTCTAAACTTCAGTGTGTCCTATTTATATCACACCCATGTGCATGCATCTATATGGACATTTTCACTCCATTAACATTGCTTACCTTAAATACACTAATCTGGGTAATGACTTGAAAGCTTCAAGACAGCATTTTTTGCAGGTTCTTCCCTCCTTTTGTATTTTCAAATGCAGAAGACAGAGTGTGTTAACTTCTGCAGATTGCACACGTGGATGTGTATGGGTCAAGCTGGTAGGTCCAGGGGATTCCCTGAGGTTTTGGTTCTCTGTTTTTCCAAGGTGCTTCACAAGATAGGTGGGTGTTTCGTACAACCAACCTGCATCATAGACCTCGTGAAACCAACTTAAGGTCCCAGAGCACATTTATGAGCTAAAGGACCTTTGAAAAGTACATGTTACCCCTCTTCTCTTAGGCCCATGATCCTTGGGAATACCTCATTACCGCTGTGTTAAAAAACATGCTTCTCTTCCACTCTTCTGGAGTCTGAAAGCCATTAAGATGTCACCAGACTCTGTTACCGAATGCACATAACTAGCTTGATGTATCTGTAAGATTTATGTACATCAACACCTTATACCAACCCTTGCTGGGTTTTGTATCCTCTCTGCAGATGTGCATATTAACATATAGACTCTGTGGCATGAAGTCCATAGCCCTCTGAGACACATCAGGTTTTCTTCCAAATTAATTTCTGCCCTCCTCCTGATACGAGAGAGATTAGAGATATTGACAAACTGGAGCAAAATACGAGTATGGACAAACTGGATTGACTGGTGACAGCAGGCCACTAAGATGGTTAGGTGGGCTGGAGAACATGATGTATGGAAATGGCTAAGACAGATGGGTTGCTTCAGCCTGAAGATGGGAAGGCCAAGTGGTATCAAATGGCTGTCTACTATTAACTAAAGGAAGAGTATAGAGAAGGAGACAGATCACCCTCAGAGGTACACAGCAAAATGGCAAGAAGCGACAGTCGCAGGTTGCAGCAAGAGAAATACCGAGCAGATATAAGGTGGAAGTGGCTGAGCACTGGAACAAGTTGCCCAAGAGGCTGTGGAGTTTCCACCCATGGAGATATTTGCCAGGGAACAGCGGGGGCTGGCTGAGGTGACCCAGCGAGGGTGACCCAGCACAAGGGCAGAGTCCCGCAGCATCTGAACACGGCAGGCAGAGCTGGGGGCTAGTGACAGGGTCCATCAACAGCCCCAGATACGGCAAGGGATGAGCCAGGTCCAGGGTCCAGCCAGAGAGTCCTGTGAGGAGCAAAAGGAGATGGGGCCAGAGACTGGGCTGGAGGCAAAGGTGCAACATGGGTCCAAAGCCCACGTGGGGGACAGGGACAGGACTGGAAACAAAAAACAGTGCCCTGAAGCACTGCCAGCCCTGCCTGTCCCTGCACAGCCCCAGGGCTCCTCCCCCCCTGCCCATGGCCAGGACCCCATCTCAGACCCACAGAGCTGTCAGCCGCTGCCCCACCAGGGCTGGTCTCCAGCTCCCCACAGCCTTGCCCTGCCCAGCCATGGGTCACCCAAACCCGGCCCACCCCTGGGCCCACATGCTGGCCCAGCCTCAGCCCATGCAGAGGGGTGGTGGGACAGGCCCTGGCTGGGGAGGACATGCCCTGCCGGACCGCCTGGGGAGTCCCCACTGCTCCTGGTCCCCGGGCCCACAGGGACGCCCTGGCCCACCCAGTGACCTGATAACCTATCTACAAACACAGGTCTAAGGTCCATCCAGGAGTCAGGGCCAGAGCTTTGGGCAGGGTGCTGGACTGGGTGATCTCCAAAAATCCCTTGCAGCCAAAACTGATCTGTTATTCCAAGAATCTACAGTCTGACCAGGCTTGAACAAAGAGTCTTAGGCTTAGAAGAGATATCAGTCAACATTTATTTTGGTTTTTCGGCTTGTATGCACTGATACTTGAAGGAAAACTTGGGGTAAAGGGAGAATCCCAAGTGAAAGCATGAGACTAAATTAAATGTTTTGAAATTTAAAGGTAATTAATTTGAAATGTTTAAAGAGCTGTTGCAGCAAGCAAAAGGGGCCATTTCTCCATAGTGAACAGAACAAGAAGAACAGGTTTACATCACACCAAAAAAGTTGAAACTGGGAATCCAGAAACATTTTCTAACAGTAAGGATTATGAAGCATTGTGTATTGGGTCTGGCAGGGATGGAGTTAATGTTCTTCATAGGAGTCCGTACAGTGCTGTGTTTTAGACGGGTGACCAAAACAGTGTTGACAACACACCAGTGTTATAGCTGTTGCTGACCAGTGCTTGCACGGTGTCAAGGCTTTCTCTGTTTCTCACTCTGCCACCCCCAGTAGGCTGGGGGTAGGCAAGAGGCTGGGAGGGGACACAGCCAGGACAGCTGACCCCAGCTGACCAAAGGGATATCCCATACCATATAACGTCATGCTTAGCAATAGAACTGGGGGAGGGGGGAGTTCTTCCAAAGTAGCTGTTGGTCTGAGACTGGCTGGACATCAGTCTGCTGGTGGGAGGTAGTGAGTGACTGCCTTTGCATTTGGGTTTTTTTTTTCCCTTCACTTATTAAACTGTCTTTATCTTGACCCACAAGTTTTTTTCTCACTTTTGCACTTCTGATTCTCTCCCCCATCTTGCTGGAGCAACTGGGTGGAGGCTTAGATGCTAGTCGGGTCAACCCACCACACATTGAAATAGATTGCCTGGGGAAATTGTGGGCTTTCCAATATATTGTAAAGTATTGTAAAGTATTGTAAAGTATTGTAAAGTATATTGGAAGTATTGTAAAAGTCTTTAGCACAAATTAGACAAGAAACCATCAGCATAAGATAGATTTAGTTAAGCCTGTCTTGGGTGTGGGGATGGATTAAATGAGCTCTTGAGGTCCCTTTGGGTCATATTTTTCTGTCTTTCAGTCTCTGTCTAGATGTCATCTGAAATCAGTGACACTGGATCATTTCACCTTTTCTAACTGTTTTGCAGCCATTAGCACTAAAAGCTGTCTGAGGCATGGAGGAGGAGATGTGAAACACAGTTCTGGCATTTAGGAGCTTCAAGAAAAACTCCTCATGTTACCAGACTTCGGATAAAACTCTTCGCAGGAGTTTACAGGGTGGTAATTTTCCTTTGTCAGATTTTTCCTTTCTCAATTTTAATGATGTGTTTGTTCCAGAACATCATTCTTTGCATTAAGGCTTCACTTTTCTTTCCCGTTATTTTAGACAGATTCTCCACTTATGATGGCCACAGTTCTGAAATAAGGCATGTGGAAGCAGTTTACTTTTCCATGGAGAACCTTGTTGCGGGATGGAGGCCTGTATAACTAAGCTTGGTTCTTGCTCTGCTAGCTGTTTGTCAGTGAAAAGATGACTAAGCTTTCTGGGTGACTTTACTTCTCTCTCTGCCTTCTGATCACAACATCTATTTTTGGCCAAGTATGGAATCTTCCCTGGGAACAGAGCAGGCTACTGTTTGTGTTGGACCCAGCAGAAGGAGATAAAGTTTATGGGCCAAATCCAATGATGGAATTACACCCACTTCTGCCAGGTTTGACTTTGTTGACTAAAGGTGAACAGAGCTGCTTACATCTGGAAATTGCCTTGCCGTTGCCATTCCAGCAATGTGAACCTCACCTATTACCTCTCGCTTTTCAAAACTGAGTGGTAGGAAGAATGTGGCCACAGAGGCCAAACTCATTTAGAGGAATAGCACTAAACTAAAACAAATCAAAGTATCATTTACTGTCCCTCTTTTCCAGTCAGCACTATGGCTCCAGGAGTAACCTTGCTCTGGCCTCCAAAAAAGCAGGGCTGCTTATGTAATTGTAGAGTGAGGAATATTTAGGTATGCTCATGGCCTTCCTAATCTACTTATGCATGTGTGCCATATAGTAATTAATGAGTTTGATCCTCACAAACTTCCTCCAACAAAAGAAATACTGTTCTCTTTTTTAATAGGTAATTAATCAAAGTACAGGGCAGATTACACTTAACCTGTGTAGCAAGTGTTGATGTTTACATGAGAGAGCACAGCGTGGGGTGCCTGTGTGCCTGAGTCCCTGGTCAGAATCGTGTTGGAGTGTGCTGTGTCCCTACATTGGACTATGCACCCAGCTTTTGCTGTTGTGGACAAAGATGTGGACCCAAAGGAATGCTGCAATTGAAACAAGAACTGAATCTAAGTCTAGAGTCCAGGTCCTATGATCCTTCTTCCCATCCTTGCACAATGGGGCACCAGTACCAAATGGAGTCCATGTGGCTTGGCAGCCCAAGTAATAATAAACACTAAAGGACCCTTCTCCCTCTCTCTGCTCCTTCCCTTCTTCTGCCCCACCATTTGTTGCCTGCTCCTTTTGTCATCTCCAGTGTCCTCTCACTATACTGAGCCTTGCAAGTGAGGGTTTATATTCCCAGGGCATGTATCGCCCTGTAGCTCCATGCAATCCAACTCAAAACAGAGACATCTGCACTGATCCCCCATGAGTCCCGCAGGGTTGGGCCGCTGTGCAGCAGGCAGGTGAGCCTGCCCGAGAACAGCACTACAGCAGGGTGGCCCTGTGCTGCTGTGCTAGGTTGATGTCTTGGCTTGGTTGACGCAAACTTGTGGAAATCTGCTCTGTGCCCTGCAATGATGGGTTGGATGCTCAGAATGCCCAGGATTCTCAGGGTTCTTCTCCTTCCTCACTGATTCCTACAAACCTTTTCCTGTCCCCAACCTCCTGGCTCAGTGGTTGATGCATCGAACCTTTCTGCAACTCTGGTAGCCCCTATATCAATAAGGTGGTAACTTTCCAGTTAAAAACCACACTCAAAAACTTGTTGCAACTTCAAATCCTCCCGTGTCTTCATAAAGTACCAAAACTTGATTACTCTAAGCCTTCAGTAGTCACTAGCTGCTTAAGTAAACCAATTCAGGACACCATAGCTCTTGAAGTCTCTCATCTTAGGCACTAGATTTATCTGCAAACCATGACAGCACAAAGTAGAATACAAGGGTCTTGCTGTGCACTGCTGGAAAACTCTTCACGCCTTTTTTCCTGGCTTTATACAAGGTGGCTTCGCCCCTCCCTGTATGTGCTATTTTGCTGAGTCTGTACACTATACCGCAACCTGTGTTTTCCATGTCCTCTTGTCAGGATGCAGCAGTGACATGTTGCTGTTAGGAACCCGAAATAAACCTGAAGACTGGCTAACATGTCTAGAGGGCTGGAGAGACTGTCTCTAATTAGCGGGAGTGGCAGAGAGCCAGACAAAAAGTAACTCTTCTAAATTTAATGTGCAGATTGCCCAAATATTAATGGGCAATTAATATTAATATTAATTTGGCAGCACGCTCCCCATTGCACTGCCCTAATGTTGCCCAGGAACAGGCAGTCTTTCTATTTTGGGGATCTTAGGCTCAGAGAGGGCAGGTACTGTTCCCTCTTCTGATTTTGAGGCACAAATGAAAGAATGGTGGGAGAGGCTGTTAGTGAATTGTTCTTCCCCAGCGCCTTGGAGGACTGGCTTGCAAAGTGCGGAGCCAACATATCTTGGAAAGTCATTGAATGGGCATGCCAATTGATTCCTTGTTTGCTGAAGTGTTAGGCCAGCTGTGCCAGTGCTCTAAAAGGAGTAAAAAATGCACCTACGTCCCTTTGTTCAATGTCTGTTCCTCTGCCTAAGAGTCACTAAAGCACTCTGCTTCTGCCTGCTTGTCCTGATACTCTGCGTTAATAGAACAAGGCAATGGCTCAAATGGGAACCGTGGGATGTGTGTCCTGTAACAAGCAAGTGTAATAGACAGGCAAGCAAAGGGTCAATAGTCCGGCTAGATGCGGTCTGACTGCAAATGAGAACCACAGCCCTTGGAGACTGCTTCAATCCAGGACTTTTCTTTGGAATGACCACGCAACCCAAATGCCAAAACCTTTACCCTTTTGCAACTTAATCTCAACTACCCTGTATTTCATCCCAATTTTTCATCCCAACACCATGGCCAGTTTATCCACGCTGAAAGCACATGGAACATGCCGTGTGCATGAGTAGATGTCATTTTCAATTTCTCCTTGAATATAGTTTGGAGTGTTGGGACACTTTATTTCGGTCTTTTGTAAGTTGTTGATTTGCCAAAGTGAAAGAGAAATATTAAAGAGACTTGGCCAGCGCTGCATGCTCTCCTCGAGGAAATGGAGCTTAAGTGCTTCCCCAGCTGGAATTTTCCTCCAGGGTTGCAGCTCTGCAGGACTGCTCTTCAGTGTCTGTTGTGGTTTCACCATGGTTCCTTTCCCCATCCTTTGGTGGATCTCCCCTCTTCCCAGATTGAGGATCACATCCAGAATAATGCAATCCCTGGTTTTAATTTTGGGAGGCTTGCTGTGAGTTTGCCTGGTAAGAACATATGTGTGTGCGTCTCTACAGCATGGGCTGAAAGCACTATTTAGTTATATGCAGGAAACAGGGAGTCACAAAAGCAAGGAATATTGAATATTGTCTAGCAATGGTGTCTCTGTGTGTTCCTCCTTTTGTGTACCTTAGTGTAAATCAAAAGTAATTCCACTGATACTGGGTCAGAATTAGGCCTCTTCTTGTCTGAAGAAGCCACTTGCTAAGGATATGGAAGAAGGACTTCCTTCTACAACACACAAAGTCCCCTGAGCAGAGAGATGACTGACAGATGCTGTTGGTGGTAGATAACTAAGGGCTAAGAAGGATAGAAAGCGTAAATCATTGGAGAATAAGGACAACTGAAAAAATGTAAGTGGGGAGGATAATGGGATCGTGCTGAAGAAAAATGACAGAAAACAGAAGACAGGAAAAGGATGACAACACGTCACTTCAGAAAAAAACGAAGAACAGTAATGCCAATTTAATCATAAGTTCTGGAGCAAAAGCTTCATCACGCAAAGGCATTTTTCAAGCTTCTATGAAGTTCTGCTTTTAAGAAAAAAGGCAAAATTTTGATTATCCATTGCACAAGTGCAGATAGGGACAACTGGGTAGCTAACTTAAGTGGGGATTTTTGTGATCACACATCCTTAAAGCTGAAGGATACTTATACTGCCAAAGCCAACTGAGGACCATGGGATGACTCCGCTAACTGCAGTGGCCATTGGCTCTGGCCGATAACAAATTAAGTTTGTTCAAAAGATACGTTATTGCCTTATAAAGTATTTCTCAGTCAATTTAGTTTCTCATCAAAAGACAGCTCGCAAAAACCAGTGTGGCCTAGTAGAAAGAGCTGACTCAATGCCAGATTTTAAAACAGCATAGGAAGTGACGGAGAGGAATGTTACATCTCTTGAAAGACCGATCTACCGAGTAAACCGTACACACCAGCTTGGCTTTGATGAGAAGCAAATTCTCCTCTCTGTCTGTTCTTTTTGTGTGAGGAACTGCATTGCAAGTAGGGTACGGAGATCGTGCCTGCGGAAGAAGCTATGGAAATCCACTCCTGAGGCTTCTCAGCCACAGACAACTCTGCTTGAAGCAGGAGGCAGCACCGTGGCACTCCTCGTTTATTATATTGGCTATTGATGCCTGTGTAGCAATGACGCCCTGAGCAATAGGCCTGGCCGTCAGAACTACTCAGGTTCCTGGGGGATGCTTCTATGTAACAGGAGGAACATCATACAGCAGTGGCACTGCCGCTGCCCAGGCAGCTAAACAGGATCGCAGCTCAGGAGTAACATAGGGGAGTCATTTGCACTAATGGATTTTTAACCTTGGTATAATTATGAGCTATATGTTGTAAGCAGTACAGCAACTGAATTGTCTACTCTTCCCTAAACAAATGTCATACAACATTGGATGCGTGCAAACTAACAATGCATTACCTAGAGAAAAGCTAATTACTTGCAAATACTGATAGAAAATTGAATTTCACTAATGGATTGTTTTGCAGTTTGCTCCATGCCCAGCCGTTCATCATTCGCAAAGAAACTGCAAAGAACAGTTTCGAGGAAATAGCTGAAAGTAATTAAGTTTTACAGAACTGATACCGAAAGTCATCCACGATCTTGCTAAATCCTCTTTATTTTTCTATTTCAGATTTGGATTTTTAGAGTAGAAATCAAGAAATGGTCATACCTTCTGAGCTATGATCTATCATATGTGATGGCTACATTTAATGTGATTTTTAAACATAGACTGCTATAGTACACAGCCCTTGAGCTAAAAGAACAAAGCAAAACAATCAGAAAAATGCTATAAATTCAGATTTGCTTATGTGAATGGAGAAAAGCAGCACAGATTCTCTCTGGAAGGTCTATTTACAGTTTACAAAACCTTTCATGTGCAATATTGAAAGTGTCCACTTGGTGGTCACTTGTGCCTAGAATGGAGATGCCTTTTTCCATCTCCAAGAATCAGTTATTTGCTTTCCATTTCTCTTCTAGTAACAGAGAACACGAAGACCTCTGGAAATAGCTGGGCTGCATTCTAAACACTATGGCATAACAAGATGCAAGTGGGTGGGCCTTGGCTGCCCTAGATCAGCCTGCCAGTGAAACAAATTTAAAATCAGTCTGGTGCAAATTGCTAACATAAACTAATTCCAGAGAGTCTGCAGCCATAGAGCTGGACCGATTTTAATCTATATGACAACATGGTAACTTTCCTGACAGTATCAGCCGTAGAAACACCTTCTTAATCAATACAGTGGAGTGTATAATCTAGCCATTGGACTAGAAAAAAATGACACTTAACTCTCTTACTCTTTCGAGCTACCACATGTCTAAAGGACCACAGCCCTGTGAAAGCCATATGTATATTGCGTAAAACAATCTGCCTGTTTAAACGACTTCAGATCACTCATGTAAATAACAGCACAATGCAAAAGGCCACAGGGAATTAGCTTGTTAGATGGTGGTTTTTTTCTTTCTACATAATCTTAGTGCAACTTCAAAATATTTCTGGAATTGCTTCAGACTCTCATAAAGGGAGACTACAAAGAGCCGGATTCAGTATTGGTATAATGAGATCACTTGGCCTGAACTTGGTGCACAGAATAGAAACTGCATATAGACAGACTGGAAAAGAATTGCAGCATTTTCCCTTCTTTGTTCTCCCTTTCACACCCCGTGGACAGAAATTTTCCCTTTCACACACTGTGGACAGACATATAACACACCACACAGTAGCAGATTCCATTGGAGAGCATCCTCTTAGGCTAGAAAAATTGTTCTGAAGTCACTGACTCCCATCCCAGGCAAAGACAATTCCACTTATAATTCCACTTACAAACTGATTAAGCTTCATCTTACAGCTAATAAAGCTACTTTTTCCAGTTGGTGACTGGTAGCATGAATAGATGAAAGAATGTAGCAGAGAAGCGATAGGCAATGCTGTGTTGGGCATCATTTTTGATATGTGGACAAAAATTCCAGAATATTTTTACATCTTGATTGTTCCATTTAATCCGAAGATGTAAACCACAATCTGCCGCAGTCATTGCCAAGGTATCTCACTGGCTTCTCCAGATGGTACTGTTTCCAAATGAGAGGGAAAAGTTGGCATGAGGCTAATTAAGAGATTAATCGTAAGGGGATATATGAGAAGAGCAGGACAATTAAAATTTGTGGTGTGGAATCTAGAAAGTGGTAAAAGGGAAAAAGAAAATAAATATCTTTGGCTTTCATGGGCAACTATGCCTAAGAAACATCTGCTGAAAGTAAAAAGCAACAGGACAAAATATATTACAAATTCTTTATTCTATATATACATGGGAAAGCTTTTTCTGTCTTAAAACTGTCCCTTGTTTAAATCGGTGAGTTACTCTAGGCTTTTCCCTTGTCCACAAAGCTATACTCTGTATTTTATATTGTGCCATTTTTCTGCTTCTGGTTTGCAATGTGACCCAATAAACTTGCTGCACGCTGATGCAGTAAAACTTCTGTGAGTAGTTGCAACATATTCTGTTTGATTAATGGCATAAATGAGAAAATACATTTGGATTCTGGTAGACTCAGTACTCTGCAGGGGAATTTCACTGCCTAAAGGACATGTTCAAATGTATGTCAAACCTTGTGATGTTTTTCAGTAACTCAACTTCACCACAGGAAATCAGAAAGAAATATTTATATGTTAAAATATATTTTCCAGGTAGATTTGAACAGCACTTGAAAGTTTCCTGAGATACTGTCAGGAGAATAGGAGATTCATTTGTGCCCTGTGAAAGATTAACAGAAACGTACCCTATTTCTATAGACAACCTAGTGCTAATGACAGAAGGTGGTGAAATCAATCAAACAGAACAATAATTCCTAATGAACCAGTTTTACATTTCATTAACTTGAGTGCCGAGGTAGTTCTTAATGACTGATTTATTTTTTCTTTTCAACTCTCATAAAGAATTAAGTAATTAGGAAAATAAGGACTAACAGCTTAATACAGCTTGAGCCTGTGCAACCCAGTTTGTGTCTGAAGGCAATGAGAAACGTGCGGGCTCAGCAGCTCCTCAAGCTGAGGACTCCTGATGGTCCTGGCTTGAGGAGCTGCTGAGCCCACATGTCTGTTGACAGCACAGGTAGACACCATGCCAGGCTCCTCCACCGGGCTGTGCCAAGGCATCTCACTCCTGGCCGCTGAAGTTCCAGCTCTGAACTGTCACCGGCGATGCGCAACTTTGTGATGTGCCCAAGACAGCGATGAAGAGGAGACCAACTTGATGTTATCATTGTGCTCTAAGCAGTAATTCAAACATTTCAGCCATTTAATTGCATAGGAGCTAATACAGTTGGTCCAGGATTATTTTTACTGCCCTTGATGTCGCTTGCTTTAATTCAACTTCTACTAATTAATTTCCATCAAGCTTAATTCTCGGTTAAAATGAGATACGAACATAGCTTCCTTTAGGAATACAGGAATGCAACGTGAAATAATCGCATTTTAATATATACAGGAATCAAAGTTTCTCTGATGCAGAGGTTTTTTTCCAAGAGAAAATTGCTATGGGACAGAGAGACACTTAGATATATATTTTACAGAGGATGGACTAGAATTAACTCTGTTAGTCTGAAGAACCTTGAAGTTTAGGGAAATCTAAAACTAGCTGAATTTTGCAGCTAGCAACAGACTGTTATTAAAGGCTAAACCCTGTGATCTTAAATTGAATTTTGCAGCTAGCAACAGATTATTAAAGGCTAAACCCTGTGATCTTAAAACACCCAGGCTTTTATCTTTTACTGAATCCCAGCTTTCTGGGTCAATTCTTGATCTGTTCTGAAGATGTCTATGTATTTGTGTGTATGTATACAGGTACATGAGGGTATATGTACACACGCACATATATTTACCAGAATTGTCCAACTTTTCACTCCCACTAAAGTCAGTGGGATATTTGAAAGTTCAGAGACTGAATAACTAGATACAAACCCTTTCCCCTGTCTGAATGCTCTATCGAAATCTTTTGGGAAGACAGGGCTTTATTCCTGAGGCAAATGCCTCATGTGGGATTTACCATAAAATGAAACCGGCAACAGTCTAGTGTGAGTGTCATGCGACTTGCATTTGCTTCATCAGATTCCTTTCATCTTGTACTTTTATGTTTTATTAAAACTATTAAAAACTTTATTAAAACTATATTAAAAATACTATTTTTTCTTAGTCGATTTCTTCTTATTCCATAATTTCAAAGCAGCAGGTACGTGTATGTTAAAGGTAGAATTGCACTTGCTATGCGTAGCAGCTGTTCCCAAACCAAAGAGAAGGATGTGGGCTCCTTACACACCCCAAAATCCAATGAATTTTAGGTGGTATCTTGGGAGGAAATGAAAAGCACGTTCAGAAACCTATGGGTGCTGCCGGCAGTGCTAACTACCCTGACCCAACTGCCAAGAAAGCAGTGGAAGCATATGGCTGGGGTGAAAACGGGGACAGGACCGTTCCTTTCAGCTATCTTTTCCATTTAGATCACCTTATCCGTAATACCGCATTGCATCCTTAAGGTGCAGACGTGTGATACAGCTGAGCCAGCGGGACAGTTGTGCCTCCGGCATCCCAGAGCGCCTGGCCCTGCAACACGCCTCCCTGCAACAGCTCTACCAGCGTGCCTGGTGGCATCCTCAGGACTTTCTAACCTGTCTGAAAATAAGCTCGGCAAAGAACAGCTTTACAGTTTTCTGCCCTGCTAGTGAGTCGAGAAAACTCACTGGGCAGCAAGACATATCTTTCACCAGGGGAAGGGACTGGACTAGGCAGGCAAGAGCAAGAGGAAAACAGGGAGGTGATGGTGGAGGAGGAGGAGGGAACATGCTTGTTTCTTTCAGTAGCAATTAGAGTAGCTCAGCTATGACACCTAACCAGACCTGAGTCTTCATACTTTGTTCCTAGCTCAATGTCAGGAGTAACTAAGATTTGTTTTCGGAACTATTGTTAAAACAAAAATGATACTTACACAGAATTTTATAGACATGAAATAATAATACATAATATCCTTTGGGGAACGCAGACACAAAGAGGAGTCAAGATCCACACTTTAAAAAATAAAGTGCAAAATATATATAGTTTTGGTAGTGCCTAAACTATTACCCAGCCAGCTTAGGACCAAGCTGTAGGGAGATACTCTGATGCCTGAGCTTCCCCTACCACCTGCATCCCTCTCCCACGTGGGACACATCTCCCTCCATCTCAGGATTGTACCAGACATTGCTATGGCAGACCTGCAGTTTTTCCTCCTAGGTGGCAGCAGCAGCTGGTGATGGGTGGCTGTGGTCAAGCCTAGCTGGTAGTCCCTACAGAGGAATGGCTGAGCAACTGTCCCTCTTGCCCTTCTCCACTTACAGTCCTAGGAATTTCCAGATGAACACCCAAAACTGGTCAGGGACGGCTTCTGAAAGTATTTTGTATCAGACTGAGAAATAGGATTAAAAGTTTTCAGTTCCTGGTTGCCCAGTCAGTCTTCCCCGCTTGCTACATTCCCAAGAAACAGACTGCATCCCCAATGCCTCAAAAGGAAGCTTCCTCTAGGGAAAAGGATCAGGGGAAAAAAAAAGCAAATATAAAAAGGATGGCCGTAGACAGCCTCTGCAGGTGAAGAAATGAGATGGTGGAGCGAGAGAGCAAAACACACTACTGCTAGAAGATGTGGCTAGTGATAACAATTCTGCCTCTGAGACTCTTTGGAGAGGAAAGTGCTTTTGCTCTTTTTTTGCATCCCCCTCCCCACTGCCAGCCTCTAGAAAGCTGTAGTATTTTCAGCAATATTTTTATCTTTCCATTTTCTTTTCTGCCATAGTCTGCCATCGACTTAGAAGCTGTATTTCAAGCCCTGCTCTGCCACGTAGGGGAGAACTGTACTGACCCTGCAAAAGGTGTGGACAGCAGCAAGTTTGCTGCAACAGTGCTCTTCCCCTCGCTGTTCTGAGAGGTAAAATTCGAGCATGTCAATAGACACATCTTTCTTTTTATTGACTTGTACAGGGAGATATTTTTCATTAATTGGACATGATGGTACAGAACATATATCCCTGAACCCAGCTCTCCAACAGGGAACTTTCCCCTTATCACATTAAATTAATTTACTAACAAAATGTGCACCAGAGCGACTTACACAAGATGCACATTAAAATACGTCTATCGAATTATTCTGCAGTTCTCCATCCACGGGCCAGACTCTGCTATTCTTAGTCATTTGGGTAAATAATTTACCCTCCAAGCGGTTTCATTAACTGCAATTCATCTTCCTGCTATGGGATTGCAAGTAGCCTGAGGTAATCATCCATACAAGGGAAGGAAAATGAATCTGGTCCTTTTTCATCATATCTGATGGCAAACCTGAATCAGATACCCTTATTACATTGGGCTGTACTTTAGAATATGAATTTTCCCATTGAAAACTGTGATGGTGAGATGCTATCAAGTGGGAGTCAGGGGAGGAAAAAAGCGAATGTGGTGGTCTAAACAGTGACAGGGAACGTCTGCACCTGGGCTGAGGAAAGGATGCCAGGATCTTGCTTGCTGCACAGGAACAAACATCTGGATCTTTGACCTCTTAGGAATGTTAACAAAGTCAAATATATTAGAGACTGTCGCATGGAGCCGACCCCTCCTCAGAGAGGGACATAGCCACAGGTAGATACTCTCTCTGCCAGAGGGCAGGGAGACAGTTTATCATCCCCAGGACCCTTGGACCCAGTACACCCTGCCCTGTTTTGGCATCGTATTCAATGGGGCCGCTCTGCTGGCTTTCTCCACTGGCTGCCAAGGGAGCCAGGACTTGGGGGGTGCCGGGCAGGAGCCAGCCCGCATCCCCGCGGCCGGCACGGGGGGAGGGCAGGGGAGGCCGTGGAAGCTGCTGGAGAGTCAAGGGGTGACCCACCATGGGGGGGGCCTGGGGGGTGCGTTAGTGAATGGGCACCTGGGTCGCTTCTCTCTCTTCCTCCTTTAGCCTCGGGCGGATAGAAGCGGAGAAGTTACTCCAGAATAATCAGGTTGGTTTTTTTTCTTTCCCCCGTTTGACGGGAGACGAAGCTTTCACCAGAAGGAGCCGTCCGTCTCCAGGCTGCCTCTTTCAAAGCGTCGGGCAGCCGCCTGGATGGGGAAGGGTTCCCACAGCAGCCTCCATCACCCTTCGAAACCCTTTTTATTCTCGGGTGAGAAACTCAGAGGGGGAAGCGGGGGGGTGGGGGACGCGGGCAGAAGCCGCCAAGTGA
>NW_008795036.1:4173881-4188433 GCF_000699145.1 Aptenodytes forsteri
GGTCTTTTTTTTTTGTTTAGCCGAAAAGGTGTTGGTACGAAAGTCGTCTTTCAGAAATGCCACGCAGCTTGTAACGCCTCCTCTGCGTCTGGCAGGGGCTGGCACGTAAGATGCAGTTATTAAAAATTCAAGAAAGGATTTGCGCATATTCATTAAAAAAAAAAGAAAAAGAAAAAGAAACAGATTTAGAATTGTGTAGGAAACACTGCGAGACGAGGAGCAGCGTGGGTTAATGCTCTGAGTTTAATTTTGTTTCTTAATTAAGGTATTTGTAGTGCCAATGGTTAGGTAGGAAGGGAGGAATCCTAATGGAAATTAAATAATCTATTACTACAGCAAGCAAAAACTGATCATAGAGTTTCCCTAAATTCTGTATAATAAAGGAAGAGAAACTATAGGCAGCGGTCCTGACGGCGTGTTTTTAATGGCAGCGCGATTCAGTTTCTTTACCCCAGCAGTCAGGTTGAAGTACAGCTGAGCTCGGGATTGCAGCTGAAGGAATGAATCCTGCCCGCTCCTTACGTGGTTGGGAAGAGCACAGAGGCGTGGAGCTGCAAGGAGCCGCCAAGCTCAGGAAGGTCCAGGCCCTTGCCATCACCCCTGCCAGTAAACAGATGGACAGAGACTTGTTGCTGTTCTTCAGTTTGGAGAGCGCCAGGCATGACTTCAAAAGCCCAGGCAGGGATCAGATTTCAGGCGCAAGCTTGGAAGTTGTCTCTATCACTGTGCGATAGCTCAGTTTCAGACCCTCCTTCCAGAGGAAGAGTAGCTGAGATTGCTGTGCTCATCCGTTTCTGTAGGTGAGTCTTCAATAGTATCATTAAGGTTTGTAAGCGACAGTTTTCCCAGGTGACGTTAGAAAGGGATCGTCCTTCTAGTGGAACAATTGGAAAATGAGCTCATCTTCATCAGCCCCGAAATAAGTCTTTATACATCTTCTGAAAACGGCATGAGTTTCACGGTTATAGAAAGTGCAAGTGATCTACGAAACAGTCTGATAGCTTGAGTCTCACGCCTTTTATTAAGCAAAATCTGACTTCCAAGAAAAACTATTTTACTAGTCATCTGTTGTATTTTCAGTTGGAGATAAGATGAGGTATTTTAAGCAAGTGGGTGAAAATTGCATGGTTGTATACCCTTGCAAGTGGTATTTCTGAAGGTTTATTTCCTTCTTCTGGGTAAAATGTACATCTGTGCAGATGTGTACTGCACTGGGAAGGCTGAAGTAGCACTGGGTGTTTTGCAGAGACCAACTTTAAGTCTCCAAAAGACCACTTACTCTTTCCTAACATCAGTCTCACCTTCATTGACACTGAACACACTAAATCATAGCGATCAATTTCTGTTTTCTCTGGAGAAATTAATTGCTTTTGATGCCTTCCAAAACCTTGCTCAGTGTTGCATTTACATAGAAGTACTTGATAACAAGGCAGGACTCAGTCCCAGGCCTGATCTATACAAGTGATGGTGGTACAGTAAGTTATTTAAATTTATATAAATCCTTAGTGGGGTTTACATTAATTTAAACTTTTACATGAATTTAAACCCAGCTTTTTTAACTTATCTTGATAAGCGTACTAAGGATATTAAAAATTATGTAGCCAATTTTAAACAGAAACAGACGAGCGAGTCCAAACCATGCTTGTGTTGGCATTTTTGTGTAGTATAGCTGCTTTTCTATAAGGCTTTTGGCTTAGTATCACTTCCATATTTTAGTTTAAAAAATCTGGCACTTAGTGGCATTCAAAGGGCACTCATTAGGTAGATTTAAAACTGTCTTATCAACAGATCTAAAATGCAGTCATTAAGACGGGGATGGCAGTGTGGAGGACCATTTCTGGAAGTTTTCTTTGGGGAATTGATTCTTCTTTTTATCAGCAGTCATCGTGATGATAAAAGTCTTGTATGGTTAAGTTTGCAGTTAGTGCAAAGGTTCCTGGGTTGATAAATAATAAACAGACCATCTTTTCATTGCAGGGTAATCTGAATCACCTGGTTAAATGTTTTCAGTCCACCAAAATGTGTTTTAATACAGTAAAATGCAAGCTAGTACATTGGGGAGCACAAGAGTACAAGCTATGCCAGTAGGATGGAAGACTGTCTTGTAAAACTGTATGACTTTGGAAAGGACGTAGGGGTCAAATATTTGCTTCAGCATGAACTACCAGTGCAGTCTGTGCCTAAAAGGCTGCTACGATCTCTTGAATGTCTCCAAAAAGGAGAATTAGGGAAGGGCTGTTGGCTGTCTTTGCAGCACTGGACAACAGCATTCAGTTCTGATGTCTGTGCTTCTAAGGTTGGCAGAGAGAAAAATGGAGAGAAGAAACAGGGAGGGAATAAAACCACAAAAATCATCCAGGGGCTGAAAAAATAAGGATTATAGTGGGAGGGCTGGGGAGCTAAGCTTACTTAGTGTGTTATGCTTATGGCAAAACATAAAACACTAAAAGTTGGAATAACGGGGGGAAGGGGGAGTAGCGAGGACGTGAAGGTGCAGTCAGTCTTCGCTGACCTTCTAGGTTACAATGAACAGGAAACTGAGGAGGTTTTTAAAGCCATTGAGTGACCCACAACTCACTACATTCTGTGAGTAGAGAGAGACGCCTTGAAAATTGTTCAAACTTCTTGATTGCTTATTTGAGGAAGCGTTTCTGAAATTCTTGCTCGCATTGGTGACCAGCAGAGAACGTTACTTCTGGGAGGTAGATCTGTGTTTCATCACTGTGAGACCAGGAACTCCTTGGTCAAGTCCTGTTTCACAGATCCTCATTTGCAAAACACTGCACAAGTTCAGTGTAAGAAGAATCAGATTCAGAGACTGTTTGTCAGATACTAGGTTAATAATCAAATATTTATGGGTTCAACTGGAACAGCGGACAAGCCCAAAACAGCAGCCAGGTTCAAAAATGACTCATCTCCTATGTCTGGGAAATGTAAGTGAGACTATTTTTTCCACAACTACTTTTTCTCATTAATGCCATTAAGAATGATGTGATGGCAGCACAAGAAAATAAGCTGCGTGTTCACATGTTTGACTGCAGGTCTTCTGGGCATGTGTTCTTCTAGATGCAAGAGGTCCATGCATACGGACCCTCTAAGAGTGAACTTGATGGACCACAGTAAAATTGTCCACAGGGGCAAGTGTTCACCCGTGTGGGCCCAATTACAAGACTAAATCCTATATTCTCTTACTGTAGCAGAAGAAGAGTTAGGTTGTGGTCTTCTCAATAGGAGAGCAATGATTTTAAATGTGATTATACTTATGCTCCAAAGAAACCCCCCAAAATTCCTTCTGTTTGTAATCTTCTTTCTAAAATTGCTTAGAGTTCCAGATGGTAAGAACTGCTAAACTACTTCTGTTGAGAAAATTACATTTCCTACTTAAAAAGGGAAAATAAATTTGTACTACATTCATAGGAGTGGATTTTCAAAAGCAAAAACATTGATCTGCATGCTCTGAAGTCTGTGGACAGCCCAGTGAGTCTGCTTGACCATCCTGATGTGAATGTGGATGCAGATGTGTGTGTTCCACACATGTACATCACCCTGGACTCAGGGTCAGGACATTCATCCTAGAGTTTGCCTACCTGTCTCTCCTTGCTGGCATCGAATGTTCTCATTTGGGCTGTGAGAACATCTGAGTATAAATAAATTTTATGCCTGTCTGAACTGCCCTCAGTGAGCTGTTTTAGTCAATTTATCACCATTCCTGGATTTTGGATTTAATCCTCCACCCATTCCCCAGTGTGTTGTTTAAGGTTGAACTCTGAATGTTGCCTGGCATCAGAATGTATTCCTCTGGTGCACACCTCAGAGACTGTCCTAAGAAAATACACCACTTGAATTTTATGATCATGTTTCTTGTGTATGTAACAGCAAGTCACAAATGAGGTGGGGTCAGGCAGCCACTGCAAGTACTCCACATGCAGTAGGAGCTGCCAACTTGTTTAAATGCAGGTTCAAATGCCAGAAAGCAATGAAGAAGGCTGACACTGTCAAGCCACCTCCCAGATGTTTGGCTCCCTACACCACCACGGTCTATTCCCCTTTCACCAGAGACCTCTGATCATCCCCTCTACTGATTCGCCCAAAGCAGTCCCTGCAGCTGCACTTCTGAATGCCCACAGGAATATATCAACTGCCTACACTTTTGGAAATGATGGTATGGAAGCAATTATGGGTTGAAGGAAGGACTGGTGAGGGAATCCTTGCAATTCTCGTATGAATTTGCAGTGACCACTTAGCTATCAAGCAGCAGTTCCCATGTTTCCATGGGCTGATTTTTTTCCAATTTAAAAAAAAAAAAAAGTATTTAATTCATATTAGAATATCATTTCTGATAAGTCAATATAAAAACTGGAAAAGTCATTTTGTCCTACAGCATTTACATATCTAAAAATTCTGAAAGATCTTGGTCCAAGAGGCATTGAGCGCAACCTCTGTGTTTCCTGGTAGTGCAGAAGGAGGTTCTTACAGCATCATTCAGGGCATGTTGTGCGCAAGGTTGAAACATGCAGGACTGCGGAAGGTCCCAGCAATCCAGCTACCCGTGGATTTTCCTGTAGTTTAAGTGGGGATGTCTAAGTTATGCTGCCCTGAACCTTCCAGAGAAGTCCTGAATTATGCTGGAAGTTATTTCATCTCCTGTGCCTTGAAGTGTTGCAGCCCAGAATTTCACATAGCGCAGCCAGTGTGTTCAAAACTTGTCTCGCTGAATTTATATGTGGCAAGAACTTAAGAGCAACAGGTCATCTAGTCCATTTCCTTGCCCCAAAAAAGCCTGTCCTTTACCATCCCAAGAATCCCCATTTTGAAGCAACATTTCCCCTAGTAAAAGGTCTCTAGAGACTTCTGAAAAACCATTGAATAACTCAACGGCTGTAGGAGGTGTGTGCTTGCGGTACCACAACTGCTGCAAGACTCTTGAGCTTAGGACTATTGTTGATTCTTTGCCTTTCTTCTAAGTGGTCCACGGGTGTATGGTCCTGCTGTGAATATTCTGCTCTTTTACTCCAGTGTCTTGACTACAGCAGCGGAGCCCTGACTGGCGACCTCTGTGAAGACCTGTGTGTGGCACAGAAGTTGGTGTACAAACACTGCCTTTACTATGACAGAGGTAAGAAGGTCATCCAGGCTGACTGGAGAGGCCGGCCCATCATCCTGAAATCCAAAAAGGAAATCTTCTCTAGCTACCAGCACCTCAGTATGCTAGAGGAGGTGGAAACACAGGATATTCCTGAAACAGAGCTTCTGCTGATGGTAGCCTTGGAGGTCAAAAATGTCCTGGGACTAGAACTGTCTAACAATACCATGGGGCCCCTGTGGACAAGGAAGAAAGGACCACATTGGAAAGCACAGGTGGCCAGCATGTGGTCCTTGCTCCAGCAGGAAGAATATATCTACTTCAGTTTGCTGCAGGACTTCAGCAAACACGTGCTACGAATTATTGGCTCTTGTGGACACTTTTATGCTGTGGAGTACCTCACAGCTGGACATGCCTGGCACAAAACTCTTTTTCCCTTGGAAAATGTGGTCGGTCCCTCCCTTGCTGGCCACAGAAGCAGGGTGAGAGCCATCATTGACATAGCACTCAGCTTTCTGGACATGGTGCAGCATTTTGATAATGATTTCTCTCACCGACTTCACCTGTGTGACATCAAACCAGAAAACTTCGCTATCAGGCACGATCTCACGGTAAGTTGAGTCTTTGGGGTTGTGTTGCAGCAATTTGAGGTCAAATTCTAGTCTGAAAGTGGCTGTGTAAAAATGACACTTCCCTCCTCATACAGCTTTTGGCCAAGTTTTTGCAAAACCAATGCGTTTACAAGGGACAGGGGAGCTTCTCTACTGCTTTTCCTCTTTGTAGTATGTGCAGCCACGTTGCAGAGCGCTACATCCTGCTGCTTGTTTTGAGAACTGTTTGCTCAGTTCTGATTTGTTTCACCTCCTCAAAGGCACTGGCACCGACAGGGTCCCTTGGATGTGGTGAGGGATACCTCCTGAAGGCAAGGAGATCTCAAAAGCTGTAGGTGAAGCTGTAATTTGAGTCACAGCAACTATTTCTGGTAGTGATGCTGAAAGGAAAAACTTTGAATTTGAAAGCTAAGGCTGAATTCTCTGACCTGGCACAAGGGGAACTCCCCACATACAAACACACACATCTTTGTGCTTTAGTGTTCAGCTTATCTGGTCTGGAAATGATCCAAGGACAGCGACATGAAAATCCCTGGTACTGTTACTCTTTGACTTTTCATTCTACAGCTGTAACTCAGACCTGAATAGCTATGCATGTTTTCTAGGTAGTGATGTAGCTCAGCACCACATTGCTGAATGTATCTTGCATTCATTCTGTGGACAGAAATTCCACTGGTTTCGCTGGGAATTGTGTGTACGGACTGGAGACACTGTGCAATAAGTAAGTGTTTGAACCAGACTGACAACGTGCAGTGACGTCAGTGGAGTTTCTGCACTCTGAGTGAACATAAAGCATTTTCAGGGACTTGAATGCTATTTTCAGCACTCACTGAGTGTTAATATAACACTTGCATCTTCAGAGTACTAGACAAACATTGCCTAAACATATAGCCATTAAGAGCAATTAGAGTGCTTCCCCTTCACCCTTCCCTTCCTCCCTTCCAGTGTTTATTCAGGTGCAATACAGCAGCTGGACAGGGAATGGGTGAGGAGCTACAGCAAGACACTAGAAAAGCGTACCAGTGTTTAGGCAAAGTGAGGTACGGCAGGGATTCCTCAAGGCAGGCTTTGCCCATCTTTTTCAGTTATGCAGGGCTGTGACTGCCTGTGGCTGAGCACACACCAGAGCATCTGTTTTACCACCTGCTTAGAGGAAAAGAGATATCATTTAGGAAAAGAGAAAGAACATTGCTTGTGTCTTCCCTTACGAGACCTTTTGGCGAGGCTTGCTTCTCCAGGATTCTCCCGTGACTTCTGGGGTCCAAAGAGACAGCAGTCACCTTCTGGTATAGGAAAGTACTCTAATTTAGTATTTTCTAGGAGAATTAATTAAAAAATAAAAAGTGAGCTGCTGCTCACTCATGGCTCTCCCAGTTGTACGTTACTTACAGCCTGTTGGTATCACCTGTTTTCACCCCACTGGGCTGGGAGACAGGAGGTACACACAGACAGAAAGCTGCCCGGAGGTGGGGGGGGACACAGGGGCGACAGGGAGAGCTTCTGATCGGTGAAGAAGGAAGGAGAGTGAGAAGCAGAAACTCTAGGCGGTTTTATCAACCAGTTCCAGAACAGGGACACAGCAAGGCAGCCTCTTTTTTTGTCCCTCATGTTTGTTTTAAGCAATTTTTTCACTTGCTTGTTTCTTGTGCTCTGTATAGGATAATAATAAACACCCATAATAGCACCACTATTTCTCATCCCAGCAACGAGACTGCTAATGCCCAGAGAAATGTGCCTTGAGTGCAATAGTTTTACTTTGAGGATTATTTTCAAATGGTGGGGATAAGCCTCCGGCCCTCACTCCAGCCTTCACATACTGTTCCTGCAGCACAGAGGGGAGAGATCACTGCCTGGTAGATCATCCAGGGGAATTTTAAGCTGCCATGGAGCTACATAAGGGGCAGAGTTGGAAGGAGGTCTGGGTGAATATACAGTGGTCCGGGAGAGCTTCCCATTTTACCAGCACCTCAGAAAGAACTAGAAAGATTACAGCACCTTAAACATGACTTCAAATCAGGTCAGGAGCCAAGCTGGGTCTTTCCTGCGTTTCCTTAGGTACCTTCATCGTCAATTACAATCATAAACCCCACCAAAATGTAGCTGTTTATAGGTAGAGTGTCACCCAGATCTATCTTCACAGGGTCTGGCTGGATGCCCACCCATTTTTCTAACAGATGAACTTCAGTGAAACCACTGAATCCTTTGGCAGCCACACGTTTGGGAACCAGGGCTTTTTTTCCTAGCGAAGCAATTGATCAGACTGTCAAAGGTGCTCAGTGCTGGCAGAGACCCACCAGGGTGCTGATGCAGTGACCCTAGGACTGGGGAAACCCTGCACCGCTTTTACTGTCTCTTCTCCAAAGATGTGAACAGCAAAACTGCAGAAAGCTTAAGGAAGTAAAGAAGAAAAGAAAAAAACAATTGCCTGTCCAAACGTGTGAAATTCCTTAGGCTACGTCATCATTATCAAGCTCTCCAAGAAGCTTAAAAATACTTGAGTTTTTAAGCTATGCCTCATCTCTTTAAGATTTTCCCTGGGGAAAACGAAGTAGAATAAAACGAAGGTTAGACCTCGTTCTTTCTTTTGCCTGTGGAAGGTTTATTTGGCCTTCTACCAGACCAGACAACTTTAGTTCCTGGGGTTGATCCAGCTGCTGCTCCAGCCACGCAGTTCAGCTTCCCCTGTTATCTGGGAGGTCGAATCTTAAAAATGAGTCTATCATTTGAGCCCAAGTAACTCTGTTTTGCCCGGGTCCCAGCCGTTTTCCTCCATGACAATGTGTGTCAGCTGCTGCAAGGGAGAGTCTCTGGCCCTGACTGTCAAGTGTTAAGTGCGGCTCTGAACGTACGCTGATCGCTGCACCCATGGCGCTGAAGGCAGGCTGCGTTCACTGTGGTCACCCACAGTTTGTCTCATGTCAAGCAGCTGCCATCCCATTGCTGGCTTCCTTTCTTCCCCTGTTTATTGCTCTGATTTTTTTAAGTGACCTATTCATGGGTGGAGTGACACTGGCAGAAACTGAGACTACAGCCCTTCGCTCCCAGAATGGTTTCAAGCCTAGCACAGGCAGCAGCTCTGCAGACCTCTTTAAGGGTGCTGCGTTTTCACTATTTTGCAAGCCTCGTGTCAGGGCGAGGAAACTGCTTGATGTCTTCAGTCCTTGCTTTTTCCGCTGAGACCAACGGCTGGCTGGGCTCTGCAATGGACCATATTTCTGGACAAGCGGAACAAGAACCATGCACAATAAATGAGTCAAACCATAGCAGACAGGACTGGGCAAAGCTAGTCTCGACTTTCAACAGCCTCAGGGATCTCTCTACAGCTGAGCAGACTCAAACCCACGGAATGCAATGGCAGGTTTGGAGGAGCTGTAGCAGGTGCAGGTACTTCTGCACATCCCACTGCTCCTCTCCACAATGATAAAGTCAGGGGTTTAGTCTGAACGGTGAATTGTGAAATGATACCGTCTGGCCTGTGGGTAATTTTGCACCGTCACGTAATTAAGAGATTGAGTTGCCATCTGCATAAGGTGCAACAACAAGTAAATCAATCTTCAAGTTGGATATAGTTCTGGTTTAAGGCAAATCAATCCAGTTGTCCCCAGGGATGCATATTGTCCACAAATAATTTTCCCTTTCCTGGTGTCGTAAGCATTGGCTGGTTTTGTTTAAAAAGTGGTATTTATAAGACTAGCGCAGCTCAGTTAACCAAAATAAAGTCCTTTCACTGTGATCCCAGTTCTCCACTGGCAGATGCTCTCAGCACAGCATTTCCAAAAGTCAAGCATCAAAGAACACTTGCTCAGCCTTGTCCCACAGGCTGTGCTGTGCCACATCTGATGGCTTGTTTTGATCCACAGGTGGTGGCCATTGATGTGGATATGGCCTTTTTTGAACCCAAAATGAGGGACATCCTTGAACAGAACTGCACAGGAGACGAAGATTGTAATTTTTTTGATTGCTTTTCAAAATGCAATCTGAAAATCAGAAAATGCGGAGCACAGAGAGCCAATAACAACTTGCAAGTGAGTAGATACAGCTGCTTTATGCATCCATTTCTTTTAAAATCACATTGACTACAAAATGCATGGTATGTGCTAGGAGACTGTGAGATGAAGACAGTCAGGTTTTTAAACATGGCCACATAAGTGCTAGTCCTGTTCAGAAATCCCATCTTGGGGCACGCAAACAGATCTTTATATTCACTAGTGGCTTTTTTTGCCGTGTTTTTGTGTAGCTGTTAGCCCAATGCCTCAGATAGGAGAGCGAAGGAAGTAGGGGCAGGGGATTGGCATTACTGTCTCCACTAATGGTAAAGTCGGGGCTGTCCACGTGTAAGCAGTGGGGCGGCTACGGCTGCGATTCTCCACTCTACAGACGTAGTGCGCGGATGTAGTGGAGAGGGGAGTCCGTGGGGTTCTTGGCCCTGGGATGAGGTGTCTTGTAGCTCACCCAGCTTGTGCCGGTGGGAGGCACTAGCGCAGCAGAGAGGCTGGGGGACTGTAGCTTGGCGGCCTTTTGCCTGCTTCTCGCACCCCCTCGCCCTCACCACCTGTTATGCAGAAGTGCAAGAGCAGTCTGAGAAGAAGTGGGATTCCTCAGCTAGAGCGTAGCCTTTGTGGATGCTCCTTTTCTATACCTTCCTCTTTGAATGGCGGGAGGCATTTTGGATTCGGATGACATTTTGCCACAGTCCTAGAGAAGCAGCAGGACATTAGTTGTAGCTCCTGCAAGACAACAATCTGTTCTTTTCCCTTTCCTCAGAAGAAGTGGGTCCTCAGCTAGAGCGTAGCCTTTGTGGATGCTCCTTTTCTATACCTTCCTCTTTGAATGGCGGGAGGCATTTTGGATTCGGATGACATTTTGCCACAGTCCTAGAGAAGCAGCAGGACATTAGTTGTAGCTCCTGCAAGACAACAATCTGTTCTTTTCCCTTTCCTCAGGTAATTTGTGACAAAATATTCCGTCGCTGGTTTTCCCCAAATCTCAGAGGACCGTTGGTTTCCCTCCCGCTGCAGCTGCAGCTGCAGAAGGCTGTGCAGGAGTGTGCTGAGCCGGGGCACGTGGATGCTGCTGGGCACCAGAGGACTCTGAAATCTCTTTCTGAGTTATACCACCTGCTTCGGGTCACTCAGCAAGAACTGCAAAGGGCAGAGTAGACACAAAAGGCAGAACTGCAAAGGCCACATCGGAGCCACTGCTAAGTCACACCGTGTATGAGGCAGTCTGTGTTTTCTCTCTCTTCCATCGCTCCTACCCATTGTATTACATTTACAGCACAGAGATTGGTTTTCTCCTATGCAAATGAAATTCATGGCTGCAGGTGCGGCACGTCCTGTTAATAACCTTTCCAGTGTGAAATTGTTTTACATTACCTGGATTCTGTTCTTGCTTATTTTCCTGAGCTAGCGCTAGCCCTCTCCATCAGCATTCAGCACATCGTTTGCTTACCAAGAGCTGTAGTCACTGCTCAGATAGCATCTGAGTGCGGTGCTCAGAGTGAAGATGCATTTACAGAAGAAAAGTGTAGTAAAACTAATATCAATAATTAAAATATTGGGTGGGTGGGTGTGGATAAGTATGTGCATGGTGTTTGTTTTAATTTCTCTGTAGAATGAGGTTTTTTTAAAGTAGGGACAGAGTGCTCTGTGTGAAAAAACAATCTCAAACAGGGAAAAGTATTGTCACACGAGTGAAGAGTTGCTTTTGTACAAAGCAGTCCTTTCTGATGTCCCCAAACGCATTTTCTCTGGTGTGTTGCATTACCTGTGCCATAGATAACTTTCTGGGCAGAAATTTCATGAAGGTACTTAGGGCTTTTCTAGAGCAAAATAACTATATTCTTGTTGAATTCCTATGTGGGTACTCATATTCTGCAGTGGAAAGGTACGAATAATGCCACTGAATTTTCCCATGTGAACAAGGCCTCAGGCACTTGTACATCAGAGCACTTGATAAGAAGCCCTCCTTTGCCAGAGAGCAGAATTACCCAGGAATGCCAACAATCTGTCCTTTGCACTGAACAGAACAATATCCAGACCCGGAGTTTTCTTACACAGTATTTTTTTAATGAACAAAAGGAAATTTTTCGTAAGAATTCATTATCTTGCAATCAGTTACATAAATAAAGGTCCCTACATTGACTTAAAATCATTAACTTTGCCTTTCAAACGTGTAGCTGTGTCTGGAGAATCCAGCACACGGGTTCAGAATACATAGTGTGTGTTTAGGCCCAATACTGGGCAATATACCCATGAGCTCCTTTTGGCATGAAGACATTAAAAACCCCACAAACAGAAAACCCAACAGCTTATGACAGCCCTCAGCTCAGAAGGACTCTTAAGTATTAAGACTGACAATACTGGTTTGTGGATGTGAGACACATAACAACACCTTTTTCATCTTTATATCCCTCAGCCTTATGACAGCCCTGAAGCCTGTGAGCACTAAGTATGCATAAACTTTCCATTTCTGGAGTGGTTCTTTAAAGTGATGTTAAAGACTGCCTGTAACCAGAAAAATGTGAGCTGCTTAGGAGACCTTGACACTTACCCAAAACTAACTCAAATTTTCAGACTAGTGCTAGTTTTTTTTCTGTTTCTTGCAATAAACTACCGTAATTTTAAAAATCACGCAAGCCCTCAAGAAGCTCATAGCGAAGGCAAGGTCGGCTGCCTTGCCTGTGCCTGTACTGAAGACAAGCCGCTGCTAAACCAGAGCTACAGCTTAGGAGCCCCTGACTGGTAAAGTTGTGCTCAGTCCGCGCTTCTCCGCTAACCAAGGAGACAGACAATGTTTCAATACTTAAGATCATCCTTTGCAAAAGCAGGAGGGCAAAACAGAATGAGAAGAAACCCAAATTCCGGAACAAGCCCTGTTACAAAGTTGTGAAACTGATAGAGGAGAAAATAATTAAGGATAGGATCAGGTTATGGTAAAGGGTTGGAGGCAGATAAAGTATCAGGTAGAGAGAAGATGAGGAAAAAGAGATGAAGGAGAAATAGGAAAAATGAAGTAAAAAATATGTCCCACTTTGTGAAAACATGATTTATGATGTAAGACTGAATAAACTGACATTTGGTCTGAGGAAGAAGAGACTGAAGAGAAGCACGGTAACGCTCCAGAAACAGAAAGAGGCTGATAAAAAGAGAATAGGAGAGAACTGCCCTGCCCAGATTTCCATGGTGGATATGACGAGCAATGAGCTTAAATTGTAGCAAGGAAAATTCAGGTTAGACATTTGTTACAGGCTTTCTAATAGTAAGGAACAGTAGAGATATGGCACAGATCATTTAGGAAAACGTCAGTCTTCATAGGTTGTGATTTTTGACTACAGGCAAGAGTGAGTGCCTGTCAGGAATGATGTACGTGCAGTTACGTCGATGATCCTGCCTTGAGGTAGCCTTTTATCTCCAAGTCCTGTGATTCTGTTATTACCAGCTTATGTTTGTGCTCTTGTGACTCCCTCACAACAAAATCCACCCTTCTGAGACACGGGGATAGGTAACTCTCCTTTACCTTATATGTGCAAATCCGTGGGGTCCCCCGGGAAGGGAAGGCACAGAGATCTCCGTCTGTGCAAATGATGCTACAGAGCCTGGTGGCGTGATCAGGGTTCGTGTGTTCCCCACATGACCTCCCTATTGAAGGCACCGATCCTTGCTAGATCAGGAGTGATGCAGTATATACCCCAAATGCTGCTGGGGAACCTGAAGATCTTATACATTATTCCTCTCCTGTTTCCTTGGTCCCATTAATTCTTTCCTCCTTCCCAAGCCCGGAGGGTACCATCAGGGAAAAGCAAGCATCATGCAGACACTCGGTGCTCTGCAGCAGTGTTACACTCCACCATGGCAGGGCTCCCCTTCCCATTTTCAGGTTTGCATTTCACGCAGGCTAAATTTCTGTTGGACATGATGTTTCAGTTTTAAAATGGGTGGAAAAAACAGCAAAATGAAACCCAGTAGCAGCCAAACGCTGGTGGAACGTCACTTTGCTCAGAAGAGTGATCTTCACCTTGGCTGGATTGAGGAAGGGAAGCTGCCTTTGACAGATTTCTCCAAACCCCCCAGGGCCTGGCTGCAGCCACCTCCACCTGGCAGGGACCTCCTTCCTCCACACCACGCACTTTCCCAGGTCATTAGGTTTCGCTTCTTCTTTTCAGGATACAGAGAATAATCCTCAGGAACCTCTCAACAGCGAGCGACACAAACGGGTTATTTGCACTTGGCTGGGCTGTGAGATTGCATATCACTGATGTAGCCAGCTCCGGCTGGCTTTGGTACACCTTCACCGGTGAGTGGAAAGACAAGGAGAATCTGACAGGCTGTGTGAGCACAGGGCTTGATTCTTCACTGCCCCCTGTGCACCTTGTAAAGCCACTCAAACCTGGGAAACGGGAGAGAAAATTACTACCAGTGAAGCAAATGAAATATTCCAACTTATTTAGCACAGGTACCAATGACCAAAACAGGAATAAAATGGTAGTCATGCCTTTATCTCCCTGGGACAGAAAGAAAAGAAAAAGAAGACGCTGGTTTAGTTGCCATTTACCTTAAGGAGGCAAGTGCAAACTGCATTATGTGACACCCATGTTTTAGGGTGGAAATATCTATACGGGTGTTTGACAATGAAGAACCAGGCTCACATGTCCCTTCCGACAAAGCCCTTTTCATACTGCCTTGGCAGCACTGCCCACCAAAAACAGCCCTGGCGTAAAGAGATACCCAGCTGGCACGTACTTCAGAGGGCACGGCCAGGTCAGGCGGGTGTTGAATGAGAGTCCTGTGTGCTGTCGAACCCGGGCTGTTGGCACAGTTTGTTGCAGTGCAACATCCAGCAGTGATAGCTGGGAAATT
>NW_008795036.1:4188482-4212540 GCF_000699145.1 Aptenodytes forsteri
CCAGCATTGAGCTGGGAAATTCTGCAGTGAAACACTCCTGGGGTATGGTCAGAAAATGAAAAGTTGTTCAAAAATTATATCATGCTTTACAAGAGTCTAATTAAAAAAACCCCAAGACACCAAAACCCTCAATTTAAATGCTTTTAAGTCAATTTTCAAAATGTCTAACACACTCAGTTTTGACAGTTTCTATATGGAAAAATCTGCAAGTTATTTTCCCAATTTTAGTTAATTCATACTGAAAAGGTTTGCAAAATAAAAAGAAGGAGATTTAAATTAAACACAATTTAAAAAACAGTGTTTTGTCTGGTCTACACAGTGAAGCTTGTTAGTACCCTCATCACTTTCTGATGTTCGCTTTACATCCCGATTCAGATGAGAAATTTCATGAAAGCTCAAAATCTTTTGCAGAGACATTTTCACCCAGCCCCAGTGGTCAGATCCGGAAAAGAGGAGGTCCACATATAGTTTTTGAAGTCACCTTTGCTTCCCACTTCATTTCTGCGTACTGTTTGTGATCTTAACTTGGGCTGCAATCGTTTCTGCTTGATTTCTCTCACTTTCAGGCGTCTCCAAAGCGCCTGCCTACTGGCATCCCTGTTTGGTATCTAGTTCACCGCAGCTTTGCGAAATTATAGATTCTTCACACTGTTCATCCCCTCCATGATAAAGATGACTCCTCTTATATAGGTTCACTAACAGCATTTCGCTGTGCTGGGAATGGCCACTTAATCCAAGAAGACTGTTCCCATTCAATTGGTCTCAGCCCCATCTCTTTGCTCGGTCAGTCTGTTCCTGAATCCTTTTCGCTGTATAAAGGTGGCACCACCTCTTGATTCATTTCTACCATTTGCTGCATTAGTGCCTTACTCAGCAATTTTCTCCCCATATTTATGGCTCTCTGTGGAACAGGCATGTCATTAAGTCATTGTTTATTCCTTCTTTGCATCTCGGTTAGCAGCATGTGCTTCAACTCTGCAATAATCTAAATACACTCTCTGTTCCCACATTTTACAAGAGGTGAGTCCGGTTGGAGGTCTACTTCATAATCCTTAGGAAAGATAAATTCAACCCTTTGCTCAAGATTTTCACAGAACAACTGCTTCTTAAATGCAGATTTTTGTCCAATTGGCATTGTATGCTCTGCAAAAACATCTGCAAGCAATAGTCCTGCACTAGGGTGATATGAAACGGAGCAAAACTCCTTGCCCCAAAGGATTTATGCCGTCTCCCTTGTGTTTTGAGGTTGACTTAATGGTTACTAACCCAGAACAGCAGGTCATTGCTATAGCCACAGTTTTTCATATAGAGCCTGCTACTCCCTAGTGTGAATTCACTGACCCCCTGTCCACTGAGAGCATTCAGATACATTGATCAGGTCAGCGATAGATATAACAACAGATATTTGGGACAGCGGGAGAAGAAATGGAAGGGTTTGTTTTCTTTTGATTAGAAACATTGACTGAACAAAACACTTCCTACAGGTGAAAAATGGGATCAGGAACTTGAAGGAGTTAGGGACTCCTCGCTGATTTTTTTTTTTCCTTTGGTTAAAAAGTGTAGACCCAAGTTGCCCTATTTATTTTTTATGTAGTTTAAAAAAAAAAAAAAATTAAAGAAGTCACATACTATGTTGCCTGTCTTTCAGCAGATCATATTGTTGTATGTAATGGGCAGGAAGGTGATAAATTGCAGCTTTTAACAAGTATCAGGCTTTAACAGCAGAGCCTCGTGGTTGTAATATCAGTTTACACATCTGGACAACCAACTGTAAAAAAACCCATAACCAGTATCAGTGGAAGCGTACAATCAGATTAGGCATCTTGGCAGATGCCCTTGGAAGCCTACTACAGATAAGCGATAAAATCCCTCTGTTGGGGCTGACCTGCAGAGTCCAAGCAATAAGCAGAGTCACTCTGCAGGAGCCTCCGTCGCTGCCACTTTCTAGGATCCTCAGTGAAATCAGGAGAAAGGCTACTAGGCTTTCGGTAGCAGAAAAAGGCAGCAACACGTAGAGAGGGAAAGAATGAGTTGCTTGGAAGTATGAAAATCCAGGACAACTGAACTCAGAACCGAAGCTAATAAGAGACCTCATACTGAAAAATCAGAGAACGTCAATAAATTGATTGGAAAAATAAAATCCCAAACACTTCTACTGTAGTTCTTTAAAATAAGAAAGAACAGCAGCAGAGGGGCTATAGTGCAGGCATCTCCAAAGCCATTTGTTGTATGTGTCTAAGGATCTGTCAGGTAGACCGCGGAGCTGTATAATGACGCCTGCAGCCTAAAGGCTAGACAGAATAAAATAACTTAGCAAAAGCTTTTAGAACTGCTATTTACATAAATGCAGAAAACTGCCCTAATTGCTAACAGCCTACGTTGACCAAAAAAGGAGAAAAGAGTGCTTTTCTCAATAAAAGTGTTATTATGTCTATAAATTAAAGTATGGCAAAATGTTGAAATCCCTGAAAGGCTATGATCCATAATCCTGTGGTTTGTTTAAAGTTTTGATCCTGCAGGCTTGGGCCCCTAAGCCGCAGAGTGATTGCTGAGCTCCTTTAAACTCCATGATTATCGGTGCCTTCTGCAATACACTTTGAGCTCCTTTTTCTGTAAACTGGAGGGGCTTTTTCCTACGCTACAAATGTGCCTAAGTGGTGACGGCAGCCAGAAGGATGTGCATGTGATCCAGTGCATAATCACTTCCACAAGCATCTGCCGCTAGTGCTTTCAAGATACACGTAATCCAAGCTGGAGACTATTGTGAATACCTCTCATTTTCCCTTGCTGGTTCCTTAGCGGTTTGCTTGTTAGAAACAGAATCCCCCATCCTGCTTAAATTGGTTATAATCTCTCCAAGATTCATGCTACAGCAGGAAAAGACCAAACTGCATCGAGTTCAGGATGGGTTCATTCTCTTAAAGGTACAACATGCAAAGCTGCAGGAAAGAACAGAGGTTAATTTTTATTCCTAAAGAAGAGGTTCTCTGGCTAAATGTAAGTAGCTGAAAAAATAGATGTTTCAACCAATATCCCATGTACATTTATGAGTTAACGTTTGTCTGCATTTGCCTAATCTAAAGCCCTCTGCTCCTTTCCCATTCAAAAGAAAATTAAAAAAGCATAACGTGTTTACTACTCCAAATTTCACAGGTATGCCAATTACTTCTTTCCCATTTCCATGTCAGACATTTCAGGTTGTATCTTTGTCCTTAGGAAACGGATTTTTTCCATTATCCCAAGAAAGTGAATATCTGGAAAAATACAGTTTCCAAAAATTAACTTTTTTCCTCTTGTTCAAGGGTTATTAAGCACCATTCTAATCTCGCAGAGAGTTATCAGTGGCTAAATATTTATTGCGTGAAACCAGGGCCAGATTAATGGACTCAATGTCTAACAATAACTAAATAAATATCCTTGTAATTACTCCAGTGTTCAGAATTTCATTTTTAATGGAACGATACCAGTATTATCTTATCTGATTCTAGATTACATATGTACAAGTAAGTGTTTTGCCAAATTTATGTTCAGATATGCTTTCACATGGATTAAGACTACAACTGACTCTTGGCAAAACTGTGTATCTGGACCGGAGCATAGAGGAACAAAAAAATAACCCTTACAAACTTACATCCATGGTCTTTCTTTTAGTCATCCTATTCAATTGTTTGTGGAGTAAAGGCAGTGTGTGTGCACACAGATGCTCACGCATCTATTTGTTGAACTGCAACTTCATGTAACAAATGCCCAGTAGTTTTATTTTTCCTATTATATTCTATATAAATTGGGAAAATGCAAGAGTAATGAGTATCACAGAGTGTAGAGAAATAATGAAAAATTAATGGAATGCTTAATCAAATTCTGCATTTTTACCCATTGATTTCACTGAGCTTTCTTTAGTGATTAAAGAGTTAAATTTGTTGGATCACATTCTAGTCTCCAACTCTGAGAAAATATCGGATGAACGGTATTATATTAGCCAAAGCAATATCACTGAAGAAGCGTTAGATCATGCAAGTATACTGCATGAATTTCCATTGCCATTTCAGTAGATATCTCTCAGAAGAGAAGAAATGAAGCCAAGAGCCAGACGGGACAGTGATAAGCACTACTGAAATGCCTGCAAATGGACTCTACATTAAATAGCAGGGACAGATCTTCAGTCCCACCTCATTCTTTTTGTGTTCGTTTTCCCTTGCATACGCACTTACATGAATTCACTTGTGATATTAGCATGTTTTAAGGCTCAAGTTGGATTTACACCAGCATAACTCACTGGCATTTCAGTGTGTGCTCTTGATTCACATCAGCAGGAGAGCAGGAGCTCCTTGCATTGTAAATGGGCAGAGGTAGGAGCAATATGAGCAATAAGCTCATTTAATAAATGTGAGAATACAGAAGTTTCGCTATAGCCCAGAGCTTTCTTCTTTCCCTAGCTGAAATCTCTGTGGAAAGGGTGACGCACGGCTGCGCTGTCTCAGAAGCTACCCAGGGATGCTCCTCAAGGACTACGGCACTGTCCATCACTATCACTCCACAGACACTGGCTCAGCAATGGCGCCTGGCACGCTGGCGATGGGGCTGCGGCTCCGCCCGCACCTCAGCTGCCTCCTCTTGGCTCTAGGGCAGGGCAGGGAGCTCGGGGGCACGGGTTCTTCTTCTCTCCTGCACCTGGACGATGAGCAGATAGATCAGGCCAACCTGCTGGTTGAAGGCTGTAGCTCAGCCCCTCTCCTCCGATAGCGCTGATCGTTAGGCAATGAGTTACGAGCATTCACTCTCCCAGCCCTTGAGTGCAAGCTCACTGGGAAATAAAAGCCACTTCTCTAATGGATCTTCATAGGGTGCTGGAGGGTGAGTCTCTAGCACCATTCCCAGTGCTGAGGTGTCTCCTCCAGGAAAGTCTCTCTCATAACTGGAGTCCTTCCCAGTCCCGGCACAATGGTGGGGCGCTGCGTGGGGAGCTCACCCCGCCGCTCGCCATCCTGCTCCTCCAGTGTGGGCTGCAAGAGCCTTTCCCATGGCGAGACTGGTGCCTCAGAGAAACACCGCATTCATGTCAAGAAGGGCAGTGAAAGAAAACAAAACAAATGCGGCACCATTGGAAGTTTCTTGTCTATTGATTTCACCCCGTTCCCACAGCTCCAGGATTTTGACAGCCTCACACAAACTTTGCTGAGAAGGACCTACTCTCATAACATAGCCCGCTGCAAAAAGATTGCAGGGCTGAATTTAATTCTATCTGCTTTTCCATGTGGGAAATAGACAAGAATTGTCTGAATAATCACTACAAATTAAGGCAGCTTTTCTGGAAAGCATAAAGGAAAAGAAAGAATTTGTTGGGCTCTATCCTTTCATATTATAGACAGCAAAGCACAGCAAGGCTGTGTCTAATTTGTAGTCCAGGAGTCCACAAAGCTGTCAGCCAGGTCAGATGCTGTCTCTGGAAGCAACAGGGATTTCAATGCAGGCACGTGCACCTGCTAGGGCATTTGGATAAAAGTCTGGTAGCTGGAGTGTGCAACTACACAGCTATAAATATTTAAACTAGCTGCTCTGAGTGCATGTTCTCAAGCTGCAATGATGCTGGAGTGCAGAGCAGAGTTGGAGCACTGCCAAATCAATAGGTATGGGCTTTTAAAGGGTGCTTGTATGTATCTCTGTGGACACTTCTGGTACCGTGAAGCACTGTTAAAAGAAGAAGATAACGGTGTCTTTTCATTAGAAGAAGAAAGCCATACTGAAAAAAATACAGCCTCTCTTCTGCATAGGAATAGGGAAGATTATTATGAGAAGAGGCTGGCAGAGCTGGGCATGTTTAGCCGTAAGAAGTTACTGCTGCCTACAGCTAACGGGAGAGTGTAAAGAAGATGGAGCCAAACTCTTCTTGGAAGCTCACGGTGGCAGGACGAGAGGCAACAGGCGCAAGCTGGAACATGGGAAATTCTAACTCAGTATTAAGAAAAAGTTTTATGCCGTGAAGAGGGTCAAGCACTGGAACAGGGTCCCAGAGAGGTTGTGGAGTCTCCATCCTTGGAGATATTCAAGCTTGACAGGACAAAGCCCTGAGAAATCTGATCTAATTTGGCCTCCTTTGAGCAGGGGGTTGGACTAGGTGACCCCCATGTCTCAGAGGCTGCCAGCATGCAGCCTTTCAAAAATGTCAACCACAGTTTAAAAATCAGAGAAACGTCATGGTTCATGGTGTTTATTATTACTCAAAATGCCCAAATGTTTCTTGTAACTGTGAGTATTCTTTATTCTTTATGGCCAAAAGCACATATTTGGTCTCTGTCTAACAAGTGCCTTTCAAAAATGTCAACCACAGTTTAAAAATCAGAGAAACGTCATGGTGTTTCTTAACTATTATTACTCAAAATGCCCAAATGTTTCTTGTAACTGTGAGTATTCTTTATGTGAAGGAGCCAAAAGCACATATTTGGTCTCTGTCTAACAAGTGCCCCGTCCAGTTGTTTGCAGGCATCTTCTACTCTAAACCGCAGCACAGATTTCGCACTCTGGCCTAGCCAAAGCCAACTCAGGCTCTGAGGAAGCTGAGGAATGGGGAGAACAAGAGTTTCATGAATGCCAAGGAACCGCAGCGTTGCATTGCCAACGGGATGAACCCTCTGCAAAATTCTTGAATCCCAAGACTTAATCTCCATCTGAACGTCTAGGACGATATGATCATGGTTTAAACATTTTGTTGTCTCTATTAGGCTAAGTGGATAAGGGCCTCGTTGTGCCAGGTGCTGGACAGGACCAGAGTAATAAACAATGCCTGAGTCTGCATTCACATTTGGACCCCTCTGGCCTGCTCTGTTAAAGACCTTCAGGGACAAGCGTGGATATCAGTATAACCTATGTATGTCCCCTGCAAGACCTCAACATGCGAAAAAATCGGAATCAAGCCCAATAGTTTGGTGCCCTTTGGCGTGACTTAGCTTCTTCCTCCCAAACAGAGCCTCAGTGCTGAGAAAACCCCGCTGCTCCTCTATCTTAGGCACAATTGCAAGATTAAGGATGAAAAGAGACCAGCCAAGCACTGGAGGTACAAAGATTTTAAAAAGTAGCTGTCACGTAACTAGCAGAGAATTATAAAATAAATTCTGCAGAAATACGACAATAAATGCCTTTTACTTGCTCAGATGAATAAGACATAGCAAGATTCTAAATAATGTTTCACTATTGTTAGAAGCTTGAATATTACTGCTTTTTCTCCCCAAAGAAGTAGTGTATGTGGCAGATACAAAAGGGTTGTTGTTTTGTGTTTAGTTGGGTTTTTTTAAAGCATTTTGCCAAGTTGCTGTTTTCAAACACATGTCGATGCTGGGAAGAAATGGGCATGCGTCCATCTTGCCTTCAGGCCAAACCATTTAGCCAGAACTGGGAATACTGACAAACTTTCTCAACCTCTCTCTCTCTCTCCAGTGCAATTGTATAAAGCAACCCTTTGCAGATCTCTCTATGAAAATGACCAGTAAAAAATATCACGCTGCGTGCTTCCGTTTCTCAAGTGGAAAATTATTTTTAATGTACTCCTGAAGAAAGGTAACAGGTAAGTAGCAAACATTCTCACGGTCATTATAAAGGGGTATGTGTCAGTCTATAAATCAATAGCTGGCTCGATGCCATTCGCTTCTGAATGGAAACTGACTATTTCTGCAGCGTTCTGCTCACAGCAGCTGAGCATCAATGCTAAGTAGTGTGTAGCTATTAGGGAAAAACCGAGCATGACAACACAAATCATGGAGCCCCTGATGAACATCTCTGCACATGGCTGCTTCTTCTAATCACCAGCAGAATTTAATGAGACACCTGCAGTTTATAGACACTCTTGTTCCAACATAAATTGCCCTGAGAGCACAAAGTCTTCTTTTAAAAAATATTCTTCAGTAAACCATAAACCACAAAGAGTTCATTGTCACTAATAACATACTCCTCATTAATTTATAATTGTATGAAACCATATTCCCCCATACATGACCTACAACAGAGCTGAAGATTAAGTCAAAGGCTGTTAAGATCTCCTAATTAGCACAGTTTTCAACCGGTTTAGCTTTCATTAATAAAACAGTGCTGGAGACCTTGAAATTGACCCCTTGCGATGCTGCAAAAATAGTGATTCTTCATAAATCTGACCCATATCAGGTGAAAGAGAGGACTGAATGCATCCCATGGGTTTCTAGGTAGGATCAAGCTCCGGCAGGTTGGGATTCCTCCTCTGCTTGAAGCTGCAATGGCATCCAGCCGACTGCAGCCACGGATGCTCCTGCCTCGCCTTCCACTTCCATTGCAGTGAGGAGGCAGCTTGGTCTGCCAAAAAACATAAAGGCAGTTCATTAGGATGCCAGAAAGGATAAAGGTAACCTATACCTTGTCATGCCTTATCACATTTGCAGAGAGGAGGCAATAAGAACCTTTATTTTCTAATCAGCAACGTGTTCTTTGCTGCATGGCAGAAGAAACAGAGAATGGCATCTGCTAAACAGAAAACAAAACCAGCCTCCCTGAATCAGTGAGCTTAGAGAGAGAGAAAAGGCTTGCTGCTGAGAATTAGGGATATTGTCATCCACCAGGTAAGCAGCTGGGAATCAGTGGCATGAATTGCTGCATCTATGGTGCGCCCCGGGGCTTTATTGTCTTGGACCAGAACATGGTGTGTCCACAGCAAAGAAGCCTATCAAACGCTCTTCAGTAAGTGCACAAGCTACGGGCTGTTTTGTTACCATTGACAACAGCATTTTGACTTTTTAACATCTGGGATGAATACTTGAGGATCTTTGGTCTAATTTTGTTGCAACCTGCAAATATCTGAGAGTTACCGTAAGACTTTCCTTAGAAGGGTCCTCAGAAGTTGTTAGCACATTATAAATTGTGATCTGTGCTAACACAAGCCTGCTGCTTGTAGGAGGAAAAAGAAGATTTGTGGCATTAGTTAGTGGAAGAGCATTTAATAGCAGCACTGGAAAAAAGTAACAGAGATTTCATTCTTCTCCTCTTTTGTTGTCAAATACAATCTATTTGTCAGTGGCTGCCTCTCCGACATTGCATATTCTTTTCCCTCCACGGACAATAGCTGCATTTCACACTATGCCAGCTGGTGTAAATAGACACATCTCCAGTGAAGTTAATGGAGCCGGGGCTTTTTACACAGTCTGAGGATCTGGTGCTGAACATTTTAATCTGGCTGTGCAGTCTCATCAGTTATCAAATGAGACATGTCAGAGGGCCACTCCGAGTCAGACAAAATAGTTGTCTAACAGCCCTGCTATCAGGAAAGCCACAAATGCTCTCACAAAAACAGTTTTGGTGGAGCTGGTAAGTATCTTTTACAATATATTCCTTACGGAAAAAAAAAGGGCAGCACATTTTTATTCCTCTCACGTTATTCAGAGATTTTCTCATCATCGGAACAAGAAAACGTCAGAATAAGTTTATTTGAAAAATGATTTTTTAATAAAGTAAATGGAACCTTCTCAGCTAACGGTAGTAAAAGAGAATAATGTTAATGGAATTTTCATTAAAGAAAACTTCTTTTCAAAATAGTACAGACCCTTGGGAGAGGAAAATTAGCAGTCAGATCCTCACTGGCTGCAATCTGGCATCGTTCTAGTGACAGACTAACATCTCGTCTAGCATCGCAAGTGAAATTACACAGTCAAGTTGTGCTCTGATATATGCATTTGTTATGCACTACCTCGTATTTGCTACTTGTTACCTCAGGGCAAAGAAGTAAATTTATTTTTAATAATGAGAAATAAGCAGGTGACATCTAACAGCAAGCTTCTTGAGGGTTTGGCCTTCTTTAAAAAACAAAACCAAAATAGCCTACAAAAAATACACATTTCAGGCTTTAATCAAGCCTCAGTGATTCAAAACCTCATTCTTATGGCCCAGGGGAGTTTTTACATGCTCAGTTCTTGCTAAGCACAGGGTCATTTCTGTATCACCTACACCCCAGGGGCCAACCCAGTGGATCCCCTTTACCACCACAACTGAGTCTATAGCTGTACAAAGGGTTAGTTGCGTTATAGGCTGGGCTATCTTGATAAACAAGTTCACGGTCAACTTCTAAAAGATGCAACAAACATCCTACCTCCAAACTACATGAAGATAACCTATTGATTTGGATTTTTTTCACATTTTAGTATTTTCCCATGCTTGAATTGCCTCTGTCACTGTTACAGCCCCCAGGACACAGAGGCTGAGAACGCCACAAACATTAATGCATTTATCCTTGAGCAATATCTCTACAAAGCAGAGCTTTGCAACTATTAATTTTTGCATGTATTTCAAACAGCTCTCATTTTTAACAATTTTTAGAGATTAAAAGGGAGTAGTTAGTTATGCTGTTATTTGGATTATTAATAGTCATAGGGAGCTTAGGTACATTGCAGGTGGATACTCCAGCTAAGTACTTACATGCATCTCCTGGCACAAGTATCTTTTAAGCCTAGCCTGAACTGACGTGCTGAAGGACACGAGACGCTTGGAGGAAAGGTAAGAGTGAAAGCCTGACCTTTGGGCTAGCATTTTCAGCCCGAAGCCTCCAGCCCCTGTGCAGGCCTTGCATTACCACCCCGGGCTGGCATCCTGCCTGCCTGGCAAAGCGCCCTGAAGCCCAAGCTAGTGCTGGGGGAGGCGGCTCTAAAATACCAACCATCTCCGTGGTCTGCAGCACTGGAGGAAAAATCAGGCGGTGGGATCTCTGCGGAGATCTCTGTGCCTCTCTCCTTCGCTCCTTTCAGAAGGGAGGAGAGGAGTTGCAGCAATGCCTCCACTACAGCTGCAGAGACTGAAGGTAAGGTAGACAGGTTAGCTCAGACACCAAAGTCGGCCTCCCTGGGGTAAGAGCAAGTTCGGTGCAAGTTCATTTACTTTCCGGTGCAGGCTATAAAGGTGAGGTGGCATTTGGCAGTGTGTCAGAGGAAAGCAGGTGATGAAATGTGTTGAAATATATATGCAGCAGGCACGAATGGAGAATCAGTTGAGTAAACATCAGATACGGAGTCCAGGGAATGGAAACCCTTTTTCCTATCAGTCAAATCACAGCCGGGGGCCCCAGACTAATTCCATTAGGAAACCCAGAATACCTGAGAGGCACAGGAAAAATCTGAAACTTAGCAGGCAATCTGTGCACGGTGAAGCCACTGAGTGAGCTGGTGAGAGGAATTACTCGAAGGCATGGAGCAGAGCCAGGGAAAACAGAAAACAATTGACCAGACGTTACAGAAGATTCTGGGGATAAATTGCTCTAGAGAAGTGTAGTGCTTCTTAGGATTGGATTCAAGGGTACTTAAGTATTATTTCTTGTGCAAAGCCTCCACAGCCAGCTGCTTGGGAATTTTTTTAGCAACTTTTTAAAGACTGAGAAATACGAATTAAAGCAAATCTTTTGCAAAAAAAAAAAAAAGGTATCTGCTTTAAGAAATATCCACAGGAACACAAAAATGGCACTGAACTAGTGTAATTTTTTTTTGCCAAGTTACCTACTAGGCTTAATGTCTAGGATGTGTTGTTCTGTGGCTGCTCAGCAAAAGGAGTGGTCCTGCAGATGCCAAAATTTTCATACCTAGGAGTATGAAAAATACATAGTAGCCCTAATTTGTGAGCTGCCTCAAAGCATATGACCCCACAGTTTCCAGAATCCTTTTCCAAAACCGGCATTGTAGAAGCCCCAACTCAAATGATGATTTTCAGAGAACAGGCTCACCATTTGGGAACTGGAGACTTTAAGCAAAAGGGGACTTTGAGATCACAACTCCCCATAACATTTGGGATTCCTCTGCTGCTGTGAATGACGCTCACTATGCTGCATAAACCTCCCAATTTTAGTGTCACTTTTTATAGCATTTACAAATATGGGCATGCCCTCCATTAACAGAGAGTTTAGTAGCTTTGAAGTATTTTTTAATAAACAAAATCTTCACATTCTTCAGTACTAAGCTCAAAGCATAAGTAATTCTTACAAACATTTTATTTGAACCAGCATTAGAAATCAATTTGGCATTTGTTGTATCATTTGCCCTATTCTTATGTAAAAGCCTCCTATTCTGTTTTGCATATAATTTTATTTTGATTACTGTAATTTCGGTTGCAACTAATCACACACATTAAAAATCAGCTAGCCTTGAATAAGTCTTTATAAAAAGCTCGACACTCTGTGCTGCTCATTCTTGATAATTGATGCATTAATGCACACCTGATTTAAAATGCATAGTACAAATACAAAGTGCAAATTACATCGGACCAAACTGCAATCAAGGTTTTCATGGCTCTGCAGTGTGTGGCGTGGTGTCCACCAGTGGTAGCCCAGGGGCCCGTAGGCTACATTTAAGCTCTTGTTCCTGAATTTATTCCCAGTGACCGGCTTCCCTGGGAGCGGGGCAGGTGGCTTAGTATGTTCACTGGGAGCAAACGGCACTACAAGACCGCATGAACTCAAAAAGACCCAAATCTCGAGGTCTAGTTTCTCACCAACCTGATTCCCAAACAACCCCTCAAAACAAGTACATCCTCCCCTCCAAAAATTCATCAGGCCATTTTATTGTTAAATGATGTTAATTTTTTCTAAAATTGAGGCAGTAACAATTTTTTTTTTACAGTTACAATTAGATATGAGCCATATTTGCAGATTCAGAGCCTTTTTATTTCTCTGAGATGCTTGATCCCCAGCATACAACGGAAGCGCTCTGCAGGCTTTGAATCAAGCCTGTGATTCCCCACCGCAGCCGGCATGGCTCTGTAAGACTATGTTCAGAAGCAATTGCTAGATCAGATCCTTAATTTGTACTTGACAATGTTCAACTCATACGCACAGTAGGTGGGCGGGGGAATTTGATGGCTTTCAGATTGTGCGGGGGAAAGGAAAAAATAGACTTTGTTCTGTATTTGGCGTGAAAATGATTAATCTCATATTCTTTTACGTTACAACATGGATGTGGAGCAAGAGAGTCTTAGATTTTAATCTTTACACTGAAGTAAAAATAATTAAAACAGTTTCATAAACTCACTTACTTCCACATGAAATATTCTATTTCAGGCATGTTTGAATAAGCGTTTCAGAAGTTAGCGATTTAAAGCAAGCAGTTGCTTAGTGATAACAGGGGAAATATCTCACTGCGGCTTTAGATCACAGGAATCCACTCAGCAAAGGAACCGATTTTTCTTTCTAATTCTGAAAAAAATCAACCCCACTGGTTAGAGTGCTTGCCTGAAGTTAAAACACGTATCTATCTGGTTATTTTGCAAGAGAAACATCATAAAAATGGGTTGAAAGAGCTGCAGCTCTTTTAATATCTCACAAACAATAAACTACTGTGAAGAGAAAAGCTACTGAATTCTTCCTCCTCTAATTACTATCCATTTGTTACGTATGGACAGAAGATGTGCCATATGGGTACTTTAAATACTGACTGATTATGAGCTCTATGCTTGCTATCGAAGTTATTGTCACGGAGGGGTCACTGCGGTGGGTTACATGTGCTCCCAGCGCTTGCTGCAGCGCACCCTGAGCAGTCCCGAGCGGTGTCTGCCTGCTGGTCTCAGAGTGGAGACTATCACCACAAACATCTAATACAGTAAGTGCTTGTAATGATTTGTTGCCCGTGTAGCAGCCTGTTCTTGCACCTTAATCCCTGACAGCTCATTTTTATCAAATGATAAAATGTTTTATCACATGAGCCAATGCTTAGATGGAAAATGTGTTTTGGGAGAACTGGTGATGACTTACAAGTCAGTTTGCTCAATCCGTTTTTCTGTCCTTGGACTTGTCAAGCATGAAGACAATAAAATCCTGGCAGCATTTACACTTGATGTCCATCTAGAATACTGACCGAGTCAAGGAATTATCTCAGCCTGACACCTGGGGTCACCAAGGGGTTTTCTGGGCCAAAGAGTGCCAGTGGCGGGCAGACCATCTCTAGTGGGGCTCCTTGATGGCCCATCAGGATAAAACCAGTTTCTCTCTGCTGTGAGAAGTTTTCACCTACAGATGTCTCCTGTGACACGTGGGCCCATGATTTTCTTGGCAACTTTTCAAAACTGGGCTTTTCCAAAATTATTTGCATATTCACTCAATAGTTGGGTGTTCGGAGTTTGGCAGACTTGGAGAAAAAGATCTGCAAGGGAATTCAGGGTTCAGAAAGTCACACTCGCGTTATCAGTATTTTAATTTGCCCTGAACTCAGACTTAAGCCCAGAAGGAATCATTAACTATCGTAATCTTCCGTAGATCGCAGGCCATTGACTTCCATACAGTTACCCTTTGTTGAGGCCCCAAAAATGTTTGTTTGATTACTCATTTCTTCCATGTGAGATTTGATTGTTGATTTGAAGACATCCAGACATGGAAAGCCCTCCCCTTCTCTTCGTAGTTTGTTCCAATGGCTAATCACTCTCATTTGTTTCTCAATTAAATCTGTCTGACGCTGGCTTCCAGCCATCGATGCTTACAATGTCTTTCTCATGAAGTAAGACAGCTTTGGGTAAGTCAGGGTCAGGCACTGGCAAGCTACATCTCCTCAAGCAAAATGCTCTGCAAGAATGGTTGTTAGCATTTTTAATTATAAAATCTTTATATATTTAATTAAATGAATTGAAATTAAAAAACCCACAGTGAATTAGTGTTTTATATAGCATTTTAAAAGGCATTGAGCATTATACGAGCGTATGGTTTTATTTTAATATTTCTCTAGGCAGGTATTATTGAGAATTGGCAAAATACAAAAAACTACGTATTTATTCTTCTGCTTTGTATAACGAACATCTGCATTCTTGTCTATCTCTCTCAAGTGTCTGTTTATGAAGTTAGAGAAATCCACTCTCTAAGGAGTAGTCCAGAACAGCACTGGAAACTCTAAAGAAATACCAGCCGACGTCTGGCTGCCTAAAGAGAATGGAATGAAATAAAACTCAAAGCCTCACCTGTCTCTAACGAAATTCATAGGGAAAAACCTTAAAGACCCAACTATGGCATTCAAGAGCGGTATTTTCATTAGAAAGCTGTTTCTTCTCTGCCAACTCTACCCTGAAATCAAGATGGACAGAGAAACTGAGGCCTCAGATGCCCAGAAGAAGAAGGAATTACTCAAAAATGCAGAAAACACAGCAGAGAGAAGAAAAAAATCTAGGTCTGCATCCATTAAAGGAATTACTCAGAAATGCAGAAAACACAGCAGAGAGAAGAAGAAAAAAATCTAGGTCTGCATCCATTGAAACCTATGGAAGTTTTGCTCTCAGTGCTAACGCATGCTTTACTGCTTTGACTGAAATATTTCTTCTACACAGTCCCCTCAGATTCAAGAACTGTTAATGTCACTCCCCACTTCAATGTCACTGCGCTGGGGTGGGTCCATCTGCCGTCTGTTTACAGGCGGGGTTCGGAAGGATGGCACCATAAGGACATACTGAAAACCTGAGACAAGCACAAGAATGTTTTGTAAATCCACCAACCTCGAAGCCCACAGAGATGTAAAATCAGGCAGAGAGACCAGGGGCAAGGGCAGGAAAAGTAAAAATATTAAAGAACCCCAAAACAACCTGCAAAGTACTACTCTAGAAAGTTACTGTCGTCTTTCTAATATGAGTTTCAAAGATGCCTACAAAACAAACTACCCAAGATTTATTTTAATAATTGAGACAATGGTCTAACTTCTTGTTGTTGTTCTTCACCACGGAAGAACAACGCTGTGCTTAACTAATCGCTGTGAATGACTCGATTACACCATTACCATTAGTGCAGTTATCCGATCATGCCTTTCACACAGCTAAAGGAAATCAAAGACAAGCCACGTACTTTAATGTGATGCACCTTTTCTGCAGGATATTCTGGCATCGCATTAAGTGCTATTTCTAGAGACTGCCTGCAGCAGATTTAAATTCTGCTTGGGTTGAATAAAGGAAAGATAATGTTACTTCAATCCCTTTGAGTCATCTGTTTTTTTTTTTTTATCATATTTCAGGAATATTCACATGCTTCCCATACATACTGTAAGAGTATTTTTGTAACATAAAGTTCTCCTTTCTAGGTCATTTATTTTAGTTTCAACGCAGCCATGCTGATAAATGGGAGATGAAGGGGCATGAGAACTTCCCCATTTAATCACAAACTGTAAGCAATAAAATATACTCCCCAAGTACTAAGAATAGTTTTGGGCCAAACCTTACATATGGAGACTCCCATGACTTTTAATTAGCAGAGTCAAGAACTACAGGATTCATCTCTCAGGCCACCTCTATACCCCTTTATTAGGTTAATTCTGAGGGCAGCCGAGGCTGAAGCACTCCTGTATCCATACCGCAGCCCTTTGGGCACCCTGGCAGACCCTGAGCGTGGGGTCTACCCCCAAGCCCTTGCAGCTCTCTCCCAGCTTGTTTACATTACACGCATCCAGGGCCCTAACTATCTGGCCCCACAATAATGGCTCTGCTTGGCTTACATTACTATTTACCGCTGTCACTTAACAGAAACAGGGAAGAGGTGGGGAAACCCAGTCCTGAGCTCCCTGCACTAGCCACTGGCAGCCAGAAGCTGGCGTTGAATGGAGCAATCAGCATTTGCACCCTCAGGTTTCCCTGAGCACCTGCACAGACGTAGACTTTTACTCCATTGCAAAGGTCAAAGTCCATTGGTATTGCCTCAGTTAAAAACCCTTTGCTTTCCTCATTCCCATGCTTTGCTCAGACCTATGCAACAGGGCTATAAAGTGCGCTCTCATGGCTTTGATGCCCTGTGAAATCTCCGTCCAGTGTGGGATGCCCTGGAAGCCACCGTGGAGCCAGACCCGCCTTGAAGGCTATGATAAGACTTGCCATGGCAGGAGAAGCACAAACAAGGCTTTCTGCTTTTCTAAAAAAGCAAAAGAAACCATGCTGAGCCCAAGGAAACCCACTGCAGGGCATTTTGTGATTGGGGGTGTCACTAAGTCTGAAGGATGGCCCCTTTAAGAAGGCAAGGAGGGGAGGAGTAAAATCTTGAAAACAGAGAAACTAGCTGCTTGTAGAGCTGTGCAGGGCTACTGGTTAGTGTCAGTCACGGATCCACCATCTCTGTGTTTTCTTAGACTTCATGTCCTCCATACGCCTACTCGTTGGGCAGTTCTGGCAGTGCCTAATGGGAACCAAGCTGTGCAGTAGGCACAGCCATCACGAACTTTCTTGTTAGGTGGCTTCTGTGTCAACACTAGCTCTGGCAGGGATGGGGTGGTTTTGGCGGTATATCCGTCACCTCCTCTTGGGATGCTACAGGATCACTTTCCAGATATCCATATACACAACTGGGGGAATATACTTCTTGACAGAGATCACTGATCATTGCGCATAAAAGGATGTAGGAGCTAGAAGAAAGATGGTGGTGCAGTCAGCAGAAAGGCATCATCCATCCGAAATCAGCAGCGTGTTCCCTCACCCTCGCACCCTGGAAAAGCCACTGCTCTAAAGGACAAGTCTCAAGGTCCCTCTCTCAAAGGTCCCTTCAAAGCAAATCTTGGAAGAATAGACAACTGGCAAACTTCTCGGTCCTCCCTGCGTCTTTGCTTGGGCTGATACAAGTGTGAAGCCAGGGCTGATACAAGTGTGGAAGCCAAGGCAGGGATAAGAAAACAGTGACTACTGACAGAGATTTCTGGCTGGGAAACTAAGAAAACGTCTCACTGTGGTAAGACTGTGGGAGAGAGCGAGCCTTGTGGGAGAGGCTGGCGCTGTCTGACTTTCTGGGGCACGCCAGGCTGCTCGGAAATAGATTTCTGGCATGTACTCACAGACAGAATTAGCTGGTGCCTGGCCCAGGAGGGAATCAGCTCCATGCGGCCTCACGTAGTGCCATCAACCAACCTGGATAAACACTGCAAGCCTGGGATGGAGAAATGGAGGGGTGGGTGTCAGGGCATCAGGGGAGGCAGCCGGCTGGCCGGGACCTGGGTACTGAGTGGGATCAGCACCTCTATTTGCACCTATGCAAATAGTTTGCATTCAAAGACCATTCCTGTTAAGATCTTTTCTGACGTATAAAGTGGCTATGGGAAGCGCTGGCTTGCTCAAAAATGACACAGGGGCTGAGTCTGAGGATGGGAGCACGGCAGGCGCCTCCTGCAGCTGCAGGCGTGGGAGCACTGGGCACACATAAGCCGCATCACCCTGCCACCCGCTTCTCCTGCTGCTGCTGACGGGGGAGACCCGTGGCCATCTGACCACCGGTGCAGGAGCAGGGAACCATGTTCGAGTGTGAGGGGGGAGGCTGAGGGACAGGAGAGAGGGTCCTGCTGTCCGGCCGGGGCTGCAGCTGTATTGTCCTGCCTGAGAGCCCTGCCACCACGGGGACGCCTGCCCGCAGGCAAAGCTGGTCCTGGCACCGCTCAGCTGGGCTGGCACTCCTGGCCAGGGAGATGCTGGCAGGGACAGAGACACCCCGGGGCAGGGACACCCCAAGGGACTGCGGCCGTGGGTGACCCACTCAGGAACAGAGCCGGAGGAAAAGCAGTAAGCGGCAGAGAGCAGCAAAACATCATCGCGAACAGGAGTGTGTAGCTTTGTGAGACGACACATTGCTTCTTGGCAATGAAGTTGATGCAGAAAGGACAAGGATAAAAAAAGACAGGAGCAAATATATGAGCAGAATACCTATGCTCACAGTTTTATCTTAAGTCAAAATATCTTTTCCCCGAAGAATAAAAGTTAGAAGGAAAAGGTAAAAGAAATCTAACGTGTATGGTTATGAATGAAATACCTCAATCTCAAAAGACCAAAATGGGAAAAATAAAGCTTATTTCAATTCTCGTTAGGTTCCCTTTTCAAAAGACACCTGGCTCTGCCACTCTGAATGCATTTAATCACATCTGTCCTATTAAGCAAGAGTGAACGACCTAAACTGTATGAAAATTGTTGCTGGCCCAAACATGACTCACTAGGAATGAAAGCCAGCCCCATTAATTACTTTCTGTAGAGCATTCCCAAAAGTGCATTATTCAAACTGAAGTTCTAAGCACGTTGTAGTTCATGAGGCAGAGGAGGGAAGACCCTCATTCGGATGCAGGAGGAGAGCTACGCCTTCCGACTGAGCATGCATAAACTTGCGGGAGAGGGGAGTGTCAAAAATAATACAGAATTCAATATGATTAATTAACTAGCTTTAATAGAAGCGCCGCCATAATCATAAAGGGAGACACGATTAAATGTACAAAGAACTCGATGGGAATCAGGTGACATAATCAGTTATAAATCTTGATACTTACCAGCTCTCTGTTCCTACCCGTAGCCTGTGCCTCCAACTATGCGCCTCTCCTGTCCGTTCAAGTATAAGCTCATCGGAACAGCAAGTGTCATATCCAGCGATGCTATGCTACTCTCAAATTTTTACAGACCTCCTGAGCTTATGTGACTGTTATATCTAAAAGTGATAATAAAACGTATTATATCTTAATGAAATAGTAAGTTTCTGCATCCATATTTTGTCCTATGTTCACAAAAATATAAAAAACCCACTTGGTGCATTTTATGCTAAACTTTTTTTTGTAATGAGCATGTTAAAAGGCTGCTGTGTTATTATTCTGAATTATTCTGAAAATACTCGCCCTGATTATGCAGCAATAGGCATGTGCAGTTGATTTGAAGGAGCTAAACTTTGCATCAAATTTCCCCTGGGTACTGTGTGAAACTGCACAATAAATGAGTGTTGCTGTAACTTAAACAGATACTGACTCTTCAGAGACATGAAAATAAAAATGTTGTGGTGTTAAAATGCAGCCCTGACAGGTCTATTACACTCTTCACAAAGTCTGATCATTTTCTGCTAGCAGTAGCTGTCTTAAAAATTAATGATGCATACTTTCAACATTATCTCATTACCGATGCACAACTCAGTAGGTTCAGATGAGATTCCAGCTAGATGGGGAATGGGCTTAGTTCACCAAAATGCTTTCATTCTGTGTATCTTTACTTTTCTACTTAATCTGCAGAGACTCTGTGAGATCTTCCACTCTGTGTTCTCCTTTCCAGTTGCCAGTAAGACTGCTTTAGATCTCCATCTTGGGCTAAAAATTCCATATGATGGCACAAAGATAGGGGTTTTTTTAACTGAAGTTTGAGAAAAAAACCAAATATTTTAAGCTGCGAAGCAGAAGAAAACCCTTCTTCTATAGCACCTTTTAAACTTTCCAATAATATTTGAAAAGATCCAAGCAGGTGAGAACTTTCCTCCATACAGACGCAAAGGTATATATAGTATATATATACACACACACAGCATTCAGAGTATTGAAACTCCCGGCGTAATTGTTATGATAAATTCCCACTGGCTTATTATCACCAACTAACAACGCAGAAAGTAAGTAGCTTTCAGCCTTTTAATTTGGACTAATTTAAAATTAATTAATCTCTGTAGTCATATGTCAAACATGCAAACCATCTTTCTAAAGGGTTGTCTCCATGTTTTAACACAACTTCTTGCCCACTCCCACCCGGTTGGCTCCCTCCAGCCCAGAAAAAGCCTGGGAAAGTAGGTAAAACCAGCATTCTGACCCAAAGGCCAGCAGACTTGGCTCTGCCGGGGGAGCGCAGGATGTGAGGGAGTACAGTTCAGCATCCCTCACCCAGCTGGGGCCTCAGATTTCAGCAGACACATGCATGCCAATAGTCGATGGATATACGTGCATCCAGTATTCCCAGTACGGGTGAAATCCCGAAACTGATGTTGTTTTTTTCCTTTACATCTGAATGGTGGTTTACACTACTTGAGCTTAGGCTGCTAACATCAATCGATTCACCTCTAAATGAGAATTAACGAAGATGCATGCTTAGCACCAAGCTGGGCTGGCTGGGTGCCCAGGTATTGGGAGCTATGCGTTTTCCATTACTGGAATGCATTTACTCTCACTGATGTGCAGAATTCGGATTTTATTGTTATTCTTTCTAGATTAAAAAAACTGCCGAGGCAGAATGTCCAATTAGTACGGTAAGACTGAAAAATAATAACCCCAGTTTGGTCAATAGGACAAAGCGCTCGCTTTGTCTGGGTGGCATTTTAGTGAGGGCATTCCTAAAGGAGCCGTGAGACCGGATATAACATGAAATGCTTTCGTCAGCATTCAGAGCGTCTGATCTCCCAGGAAATAAAACCTTACGGAACTAAGTCTTACTTAAGTCTTTCTTTCAACAGAAAGAGCACTACGGAAATTTCCTGGTTAACAAATGTTTGAATTTACGCACGTTTCAGTTCCTTACAATGCTGGTCACATACGTTAAAAGATGCACAGTAAGCCGCAGAATGACATCTGCTTTACAGAGGGTCTGTTTTTCTTTTTTCCATACTATTTTCCATTATATGAATGGTAGAAAAAGCAATTAAGTTAATTTTCTGATATTTTTTTCTTTTGAAGACTGAAAACTACACATTATCGTTTTGAATTATGACATATCATCCATTTTTCCCCTTTTCAGCAGAGGTTGAATTTTGTTTCATCGACCTCATCTGCTTTGAAATATCCCAGAGCCATGCAGCTCCGGTTGCAATAAAAATATTATATTATAATATAATCAAAAATGTAACATAAAACGTTAAATAGGTACCTGCATGTATTTTGGCTGTGTAGGCATAGGTGCCTTTTGCTAGCACCTCCCAGTGGAATAACCCTTTTTATTTTTATTCTGGAAAGCACTTGGGCACTGAGCGGCCGTAGCTGCTTTCCCTGGTACTGTTCGCCGGCTGAACTGAGACAGGCGGCCAGCTGCTTTGCAAGACGAATGTTTATTCTTGCTAAAATCTGTGCTGCGATATCATGCATAATCAAGGGAAACGCCTTTTACTGGACTGTGGAAGCTGAAAAGCAGATAATTGCGTGCTTTATGTTTATTTATGTTAAGGTTCAACTTTGGATCGTCTACCCAGGTGACCACCTCGACCCCCAGGCGCGCCTGCAGCACGCAGACCGATGCGTTGGAACAGGTAGGTCCCGGCACGTAGAAGAGTGAAAGGTTTACCTTCGCTGCTAAGTTGGCGTCACCCAGGATTTCATACCATAGCCACACTGCAAGCTGCAACTATCAGCGCGCTTGGCTAACTGTTGATTTATTCAAATGGTAGTTGATGGTTTAATAGCATTTAATTAAACCCTCGCACTGGCAGAGACAGCACAGTTGAAACCAGCTGGGCTTTGGTAGCCTGTTCCCTTCGATGGAAATGGAGCTTTGTGGCGTGGATTCTGACGAGGGAACCAGGACGACAAAATGAAAACTGTCCCTCGCACAACACCCCGTGGTGGCCGGCAACAGGGAACTCCCAGACGCTGCTGCCCAGTCTGAACTGTCTGTACTAGAACAACATTTTTCACATTACACGTACTCTGCGTATTTTTTAAACATCTGTAATGAAACATAGCTGTATGTATGTATGAGTGTATACACGCCCACGTGCTCTAACACGTATACATATGTGTGCGTGTATATATTTATTTATACACATATTGGGCTGCTCTCACACTGGAACAAAACTCTATCTGTTCCGGAAGGTGATTATTTGACAAGAAGCTTCATCCTGTGAGAAGATCAGATGTATTAGCTTCCAATACTTTCAAACTTCTCCTGCTGGAGCAAGCATAAATCCCTTTTACATATTGGCTTTAATAAGAAATTGGTTGTCACTGTTTTGAACAACAAAAAAAACATTGCAGGAAGCTATGTGTGTTCCTGATGGAACTGTAAGCTCTTTGGGAACAATTTTCCCATATTTTCCGGCAAAGTTAGACTGCTTTGTCCCGGATTCTAATGCTACCCTGGGGGGATTAAGCTGTTCAGAGGTTGCATCAAGCTCTGCACGGATCCCAGGGAAAACATACTTGCTCATCCTGGCCGCAAATTTTTAGGTGAGAGGTTGAGCCGCTGCTCTGCGCTGTCCGCAGGCCCGCAGAAGTACATAGTTCGGTGAAGAGACAGAACGCTGTCTTGTTGCAGGGCTGCAACGCATCGTTTTCCTGAACTAGTACAAGAGATGCCACAATTCTTCAATTCACGGTTCTCTGGGAAGCTAGGGCGAGCATGTTGATGCAAATAAGCACGCAGCCCAAAGTCCTTAAATTGCTGTATTTACTAAACTACTTTGTGATATAGTGACATAGTACTTTCAGAGGTCTTAACCTGACTATTTTTAAACCAACTGTTAACCGTAAGGTGGTATGAAACCTGCCCCAAAGGAGCTAAGCAGCAAGCTTCCCTGCTGTTATAAGCACCTATAAAACAATTTGTGAACTTCTAAGTTCGGATTTGACAGAGCGCTTGAGCACATGCCAATTTAAGTATGTAAGAAGCCCCTTCGGCTTACATCTGTGAAGACTAGGGAGGAAAAGAACACTGTCGGCTTATGAAAATATCTGAGAAAAGATCACGCTCTGGAAGTGCATATTTACTAAATAGTGTAAACTCATTACGAAGACTTCAACGGAAGCTTTCTGAATCCTCTAATGCAGTGGCCAAAGAAAGCTTTCTCGAATGTAAATCTGAATCGACTTAGACTTAGAATCAGATGATCCGGAAACTGATGAAAAAGCTATAAAACACTACAAAAGCCAGCAGGCGTCAAAGGGCAGGTGGCATCTTCTGCCGGTTGACCTCTTAGCAGTCTCTCACACCCGGGGATCGTTTTAACCTTTTACATTTCCACTTGTTCCTGGTGTACATTTATATATTTTGGGGCAGGTGGGCGGGTCTGATCCTTTAATCTTGAGAAATCAAGCCTGCAGACATCACGGGTGGAGGCTCCAGGTGATCCTAGACGTGGAGGGCTCCTGTGCTTTGACAGCTTCGTGTACCTGCCAGTAGCGAGGGCGTTCTGCCCAATTAGTAAGAACCGATTAAAAGGAGAAACTGAGAGGGGCTCTTACAACCCCTCCATGTAAGCAGTGAAGGGTAAGGCAGCAGTGAAGGTCTTCAGCATTGTCCTCCGAAGGCAGCCACGGCACTAGTCCTTCCTCCCCATTAGCGGCAGTTCCACCACCACTCCTGCACCCAGCATGTTCCCACTCACTGTCAGCGTCTCACTACACATTTACAGGGCGTGGGTGGGTGGGTG
>NW_008795036.1:4212754-4236795 GCF_000699145.1 Aptenodytes forsteri
TGGGTGGGTGGGGTAGAGTAGCAGGGTCCTCCCCCACAGCATAGATGAGGAAGCATTCGGCAATTTAGCACGAATGAATAATTCAATAGTTTATTTTACATGGAAGAAATTGGACCTGCAATAAATACATTTTCTGTATTTTGAGTACTACAATAGGTAACGCAAAATGATGTAAACATTTTAAAATGCAAGAATAATGCGAGATGACTTCTGTTATAATACAAGGCAAATGTTGGCAACCGGCAGCATTTAAAAAGCGACAATAGGAAACAGATCAGATGAAGCACTAATTTATATAGCATAGCAGAAACGCAACTGCTCTGCAGGCCCTTTTCGTATTGTAAGACAAGAAGAGGACCAATTACACATAGTCAAACGTATGAAAGAGTAACCAATCCACAGCATTTGGAAAGCAGCTTTGTATACCGATTTCCAGACAAAACGTAAATATGATTTGATTTCTTGCTGAGCATATTGCTCTAATTTTTGTAATATTGGTGTTGTTTTGTATTTTTTGTATTAGGTATGAGAAAATTACACGTTGTTGAAGTGCCTGCTTCCTTTTAAACACTGGCACCATTAAATTAGAGCTATGTTAACAGTCACCATTCGAGAAAAAAAAACAACACAAAAACCCCAAAAGTTGTCATTGTAGTAGGGCAAAATCCTGCTTTGAAAAATGAGGTAAATAAAAATACAGCTATGGCAATATAAACCTAAAAAGGTTTTCATAAAGCGCATAAAGTTCCATTGTACCAATTCCTTTCGGAAAAAAGTTTTGCAAACGTATATCCAAAGCAAGTGTTAAACTACAGTTCTATATTGTTTGAGTTTAGGAGCTAGTGTTGCGACATTTGATTCTTATTTTCCAGGTGACACAATTAATATTCACTTAAAAACAGCGATTATGGGGCAACAATCATATATATATGTATATACTTGTAACTACACCTTCAAGTAGGTCATTGAAGATACATTTATGCTGACACAATCACTGACAGGGCACTATACACATTCTGCACGAACTGCTGAAGAATGGCGTTACCAATTAGACTTAAAAAAATCTTTTCGAGAGCAGTTTCATTTCTGAAAATGGAAGTTCATTAAAAATTATAACAAGAATTAAAGGAGCTGAAATCAAACCCAGCCTTCAGATTATTCCCCTAAGAAAAATTGTACTGTTTATTTTCTCACCATTTGACTTGACAAGGAAAAGTTATTTAGGAATGTTTTCCTGATGAAACAAAGAGGCCCAGACATTGTAGCAAAGAATTAAATATAATTACATCATAAAAAGACAGACTTGAAACTTCAGAATAACTTGGAAGAACGATTAAGCGTGTAAGCAAGTACTAGGACAGACATAATGTGATTCAAAAACTAAGCAATTGGCTAAATTTTCAAATTCATTGGAGGCTTATTAACCTAAACTGTCTGGAGAAGTTCTTGGTATATGGATTCACTTGACTATATGTATTTAACCCTCAGTTTTTCATCCAGAAACGGGTACCAATGATGTGAAATAAACAGAGCAAAATTCACAAAGCTCAGAGATCCTCAAGTATGTTAATGCCCTCCTGGGAACCTGAATGGAGGAAAACATAGAAAAAGTTTAGGTCGCAAAAGAAACCGAAAGACAACCCAGAACGGTATGGTTAATACGCAGACAAAAGTTGCTGTATTTCCACATTTGTATTTCCATTCTGTTTACAAAGTTTGGATTTAGGGCATTCAAGTTAAATGTTTGCATTTTTATACAGAACAAGGAAGAATTCTCTCCTTGATAAATCTATGGTACTACTCAGAAAAAGTTTAGATCGCAAAAGAAACCGAAAGACAACCCAGAACGGTATGGTTAATACGCAGACAAAAGTTGCTGTATTTCCACATTTGTATTTCCATTCTGTTTACAAAGTTTGGATTTAGGGCATTCAAGTTAAATGTTTGCATTTTTATACAGAACAAGGAAGAATTCTCTCCTTGATAAATCTATGGTACTACTCTCAGCTTTACCCTTCCTCTTAGGTCTGGGTTTTTAAATTCAAAGCCCTCAAAATATTACAGTCAGTTGTGGTTGTTCAGGAAGGGACTTGGATTGCAGAAGCGTACTCATACCTTCTTAACCAGCTGAGATCAGGTAGCCAAACCACATTCTTAGCTCCACAGGAAAGTAAGAGACAGAATCTTAAGAAACTATTCTTTAGCATTTTTAAATGGTCAACCGTGCAGTAAATTAGATCAACCCTAACCTGGAACAATCCTGCAGCAATGAAAAATGGACAGGATAACAGCAATAATGTTATGATAGCATCTATTTTTTGGAGTGTGTCTCAAGTATTTAGGTACCAAAAACCTACTAATGAACACAGTCCAAAGACTAGCTTTGATTAGGAAATTAATTTTCCCCCATCATAAAAGCTGCTTTTTCACTGAAAGACTAAACATTTTAGAATCTTTTTTCAGTGAAAACCCAAGTATTTTCACATCATAGAATTTCCATGAAAATATTTTCAAATTTAATTTAAATCTGTTTCTTCATAAATCCAGCTCAAGCTCTTATATATGATACCTTAAAAGGTCTTATTTTAGCCTAATATTTCACATCAAGAAAGCATTTGAAAGATGGCTCTGTTGAAATTTGTGTACCATAGCTTTCTAATCAGAAGAGAAACTCCTAAATGTTGGTTTGGGGCAATCCACCTTTTAGAAGAAACAGTCCAATAGATCTCTAGCCCTTCTATACAAAACTGCTGAGAATTTTTACTTAATTCCTGTTGCGCGGATTCCCTGCCTTCGACTTGTGTTCATACAATAACCTTACAGCAGTGGCAGCAATTACTTTCATGTAAAATAACACTATTATTACTACATGCGATGAATCTGCAGCTTCTCATTTGCTAAGTGAAATTTGGCAACTAAAACCAAAGGTCAGTATCACATGACAACACAGGAGCAGAGCAACAGGAAGAGTTCTGTGGAACAGTGGAACAGGCTTGGGAACTTCATTGCTGCTATTTTGAACATGTCTCTTCTCGCACCAATGTTTGTAATGATGCAAATCTTTCTTGGAAACCATTTTTCTCTACTAGTATACACCCTCCTTTGGAAGCTCTGCTCTTCTGCTTGGTCTTAGAAGCCAAACTTCCCTTTCACAGTAGTTTTTGACCTTGAAAAATGATAGGATGACTTCCGTTAATAAAAGACTAAGCATGGAGACTTTTTTTTTTATTTGATAGCGAATATAAAATAGCTTAATAGTCTTTATTTAAACTGAATAACTATTCAAGTCTAACTCTTGGGACGGTTTTGAGCTCCAGATTTAGACCACCTACATCTAGCAGTCTACATATGTGTTAGATGTCAAAACTCCTATTAAATTCAATGGAAGTCTAGCAGACATACCCAACAGACTCCACAGAGCTCACTCAGCAGCAGATATCCTGCCCCCACCCTACAGGCTGTGCACCTCAGCAGCCTTGGAGGTTCCACCAGCCCAATCTGCATGGCCTGGAAAAAGCACAGTGGACCCAGCATAGTCCAGACCCCTAAATACGGGGACGGGAGGGGGGAATCTCAAACTCACGCTCAATATCTAGCTACTCTCTTTATGCCAAAGAAAAGCCCGAGTGCTTCCCCAGAGAGTGGGGGTTTTTCCACATATCGGTAAAAACAGAACAAATGAGAATGATTTAGTATTAGAGTCAAATGTTCGACTTCTTAAAATGTTAAATACTTCTCTTAACATACCCACTATTTTCACCAGCAAAACAAAGAAGAAAATTAGGATTATGCTGTGATTTCCTGGACAAGTTAAGAGGCTGTGCAACTTGGCACGTTAGTCATAAAAACTGACCCTTTTTGCAAGAAAATTGCAAAACAATGTTTTTATTGTCATGAATTATAGATCCAACTCCTTCCTGTTGACTACATCATTGAATTACATTGTAAGACCTTCTCACCCATAAATCTTGCTACACAGTAAATTTGAAAACTTACAAGTAATTCTCAAGCGTTCAAATGAAAACATGCACTCTGAATGCACGTGTAGTAATAAATAATAAAGAAATTCAAAGCAAAACTTTTCAGAATCAAAATCGTAGGCAATTTTGATCCAATAGCAGAAGTTATTTTAGCTCTAGTTTTCTTTTTAAATCACCAACACCAATGAAGAACCCATAGCAATGGGACTCTTAGAAATCCTATTTTAAACACTTTATGGAAGACACTTTCCTCTCCAGGGTTTAAGTATCGCCTACCATGATCAACTTCCTCCTGTGGCATTTAACTCATAAATAAGAAAAAAATTATTTTTTTTTTATTTAAGTAAAAAAAGTAAAGTTCTGACCATTCTCAAAGACACCATTTCTGTTCATCTGTTCTGTTCAGTGAAAGTCACAGACTTTGGACCTACAGACATCTATGCTGAATCGCTAAAACAGATCACCTCTGAAGAAGGACCATGCCTGAACTGTCTGGCTTGAAGCAGGAGAGACGAAACGCTAGACCCACAAACAGGATATGCTGAATACTGAAGTAGGAAGGCCCCATATGGAAAGCCTCCATCCATACAACGGACTTTCTTCAGGGAAAGCAGACAACTGGTGTATATGTTGACGGGAGGAAATTTATCCACGTAAAGAAAGGAAGGACATAAAGTGCATCTCTGAGACAAAATGCACATTTGGCTACTTGTTATCACTTACGTTGAAGCCAAAAGCCAGATTAAAAGATGCACAGTTTATATTTTGCTTCTTTATTGCTATGTTTTTCCATTTGTTTCCTATAATTACGTTTTTGTGCTGTTGTGTCTGTGTGACCATCTTGCTTACATCAAAATTTTCTTTTGAATAAATATACTTCTATTTGTTTCTGAAACAGTTAACTGTATAGGCTACTCCTTCCTGCATATTTTACTACTGATAACTTGTGACAGGCATTAGGTCAATAAAACTGGTGAGTTTCATATGCTGTATGTATCCTTAGTATTCAAAGGAATATTCACAGGAAAAGCTTGTTCTATCCTGCAAGATTATTATCAACAACCACCCACGATGGGGGTTGAAATATCTGGTCACAAAACTAAATTTATTCATTTTGTATGACAGACCATTTTGTCCTTGGATTAGATCTTAGCACCACAAAAGCACTTAGCCACCCCATTTCATGGAATGATATTAAATAATGTACATAGCTTCACTTTAATGGTTTATGGTTTTAACTTCAGCTCAGATTCAAATGAAACTCAGCAGCACAAACCCCAGGTTTATTTTAGTCTGAAAGAAAATGAGCCAATCAAAATACAAATTTAAGCCAAATTCTAAGTTCTACTAAGTACAAGGTGCCTTTGCATTTAACGTTGCTTGTTTCACCAAAAAAAGCAAAGCGTTATTTGCTAGTGTCCAATAAAACCAAGAATCTTAGCTTCTGTTACCTCTTTTTTTACTCTAGAAGCCATTTGTGTAGTAAAGCAATTCCTTTGGAGACAGCTGATATCATTATCATGATCCAAAAGAGTAGGAACTATTATAGATATGTGTGATGCTTTTAATAAAGAAAAATATTTAAAATTTGTAATGAGCGTACCCAGAGTTTTCTTTCAGTACTCCAGAACATCCTAAATAGAAGGCTTACTTCTTTTGGCTTTCTTTAACTTTGAATAATCATCTTCTTTCTGTTAACAAAAAACAAAGAAACAAACAAGCAAACAAACAAAAAGGCAAAAAACAGTAAAGCAAACAAAGCAGTAATACTAAGCTAACAGCTCAACTAAAAAGTTGTTTCTGAGTGAAACGCCAAGTTGAATGATACGAGAAGTAATTAATAAAAGTTTCTATTTTCCAGTGTAAATATAATTTAAAGTATGTTTTTATGTACAGCGTGTAAATAATTAAAACCAGAGCTATTTTGAAAATACCCTTTTACATGCTGGCAGCCAAGACCTTCAAAACCAACTGATCATTTTTGGTGTCCAAACTTGAGATAATGACAAAGGCTTACTCTTCAGAGAAGTGTTTAGCAGTGTCCCCAGTCAGCACCATTGTATTTTAATCTGGAGAGAGGAGGAATCAGACTAATGAGCATTGGAGAGTCCATCCCTACACCAGTTAATAGCCAAGTCCCTCTCCTGTTCCTGAGACTCCAGCTGAAGCTTCCCTGGAGCTGTGCATCCACCTCACTTGGCTCCAGCAGTGGCAGTGCTGCACTGGCAGCGTGGCAGGCAGACAGAGAGAACTTGCTGTCTCCTGCCGCTTCCCAAAAGTAGCTTGCAGGGCTCAGGCTGGTACCTGTGCTACTCTCAGCCTGCCTGGAGAGAGAGGAATGGCATGGGGCACTTGTGGCTCATGACTAGGACAGGACAGTGCTCCTTCCCCATCCCAGCAGTGCTGCCAGACCAGCTACAAGCTCTCTGCTTGTCCAGTCTGCCCAAGCTGTAGAGCTAACTCCATGCTCACAAGCCCTAGTGTGGCCGAGTCATTCCCAGTGGCAGGCAAAGGACTTCAGCACTTAATTCGTATTATGGTGGAAGTCTCCCTTCAGTACTCAGACCCCTGGGGTCGTTATTCATATAACCACAGTTATTTTTAGTTGCTGTTTTTCTTTTCTTCTTTGTGAGACTGACTCCTGACTCTACTGCTGTAGCATCGCGCTGCTGGGCCTGTAACTAGTGACTCAGTTGTGGCCCTGTGGAAGGGCCATTCCCAGCTGCAGGTGTATGGGGCCAGCTCAGAGCAGCTGGGCTGGCGTTTCCCACACCAACTCCTCTCTTCCCTGCTGCAGCCTGAGCTCTAGCGTATGAGTGTGTTCCTGCAGCAGGCCCCTGAGGCTGCTCTGCTGGCCCTTTCTGAACTGCACGGATAGCACAGACTGTGCTCTTTTAATTACCATTAAAAGCTACAGAATTGTCTTGTATTTGGCTTTAAAAGCATAACAAAACAAAGAGATGACAGATAAAATTTAATGTTAACAAAGGCAAATTAAGCGGAAGAATCTGAATTACGGATACATACTCTTAAGTTCTTAATCAACAGTTAATGAGTATGTTAACAAGGTAAGTTTATATATTGCAACATGCGACTAGGCAAAGGCACTTCAGATCAAGCATGGGTAATGAGACCTCAAATGGTCACGCTTGAAATGAAATACAAAAGGCAAGGGAACCTGGGTGAAAAGGGAGCTAAGTGCGTGCAACTTTTCCTCCTGGCTTATTTTGTAGAGTTATTGCACAGTATTTTCAGTTGGCTATTAGCAGAAATAATACATAAAAATCTATGTAAGAAAATACAATTCTACTGAGCATTGGAGACTTGGGACCTGTTCCTTCTAATGGGCCTAATTTGTAGGTAGTAAAAACATAGCAAATGTGGTTGAAAGGAGAAGGAGGTGGAAGATACAACTGAGTTTTAAAGAACTGATATTTAGGAACAGAAGTGTAGCCCAGTGATAGGTAAAAGCAATATATAAGAATAATGAAAAAATATTTTGAAGAGGGATTTAAAAGCACACACTATTATCATTAGAGCAGCATCCAGAGGAAAAAGTATTAAAAAAAAAAAATTCATATTAGGAACCTATCTAATTGCTGCTGCTGACCCCATCTAGTAATACAATAACAACTTAAATATATCAAATAATTAAGAGAATATAACTTTTAAAAACCCAGAATGAATTACAAATAGCCTTTTGGAACTCATTTCTACAGAACGTGCTGAATTTAAGCACTTAAGTTGAGATACTTACAGCGCCAATGAGAATGCCCATAGTTATATTGGGCAGGATAAAACTGTTTTCTGTGGAATCAGAAAATCTGCTTCAGAAACATATTTACATTAAGGGACATCATTAAATGCTTTCATTTTAGTAGTATCTTTTGCAGGAGACAAAATGCATGCTTGAAGTAACAGTAACATAACCAATGGTTAAGGTTAATTTTATCCTGGTTAAGGCTAATTTTATCCAAAGCAGGCTCAATAAGATTTCTTGGTTTCCCAATTTAACTGGAACATGCTAAAATGAAAAAATTTAAATTTTCCTTTTTATCTCTTAATTCAGGTCCCTGTAGACTGGATTAAGGGGTGTATGTGTGTGGGTTTTTTACCTGTCTTCTTCTGGCACAACCTTTCTTTACAGATGCTTCCATGTTGCTCTCCCTGATTGAGGAAGTCGGTTTTGAGGTCAGTGTTTCACATGTCAGGTACTTGTTCCTTGTAATCATCTTAAAGTATAGAAGTTTATACCTTCATTAGCAAAAAAAACTCCAGTATTTTTCTACTTGTTAAAATAACCTACTTTTTCAAAAGGTGCCTTCATAACACAAAGTTGAAATAACATACCAAATTACATTTTATAGGTGAAAAAAGTGATAAGCACAACACATTTCATCCATGGGCCCAATCTGTGGGATATCATCCTCATAAAAATTGCACTGAAATCAGCTCAGCTATTTATTTTATTGAAATGCAGACAGAATCGTAGAAAATTTAGATTGTAAAGTACCTCTAGGGGTCATCTAATCATAACTTCTACCCAAAACAGAGCTAACTACAAAGTTAGATCACATTGCTTTGGGCCCCATCCAATCAAGTTTTGAGAATCTGAAAGGGTAACAACTCTACAACCTCTCTGTGCAACTTGTTCCAGTACTTAACCACCCTCACGCTGAAGACTTTTCTTCCTTATGCCCAGTAGGAATTTTTCCTGTTGCAACTTGTGCTTTTAGTGAAAATGTAATTAAACTTGTATTTGCAAAACTTCCACGTTTGTCTAACAGCACAATGACTTACACACACTGCAGTCATCACTACACAACTGATGAGGTTTGAGATTCCTTCCATGAATATGGTTTCATATGAAGACAGACTGACTGCACACTGAAAATTTCACCATGTTAACCTCACACAAATCTTGATAAACTGTCTTAAAGAAAGGAAAACTAATTATCCCACCTTAAAAGTCCCAAATAAAGAAAGTGTGTATCTCAGACAACACAGTAAATCATCTTCCCTTTCAGAAAAAAAGCAGCAGTGGCTGAAAACATTAACTTATATGGTAGAAATTTTAGAAAAGTCTATTGATAATGATGGTAGAACATGATGAAAGCCATGCTCTTTATTGCTTAACGTTGTTTCAGAACAGCTGAATTTGTGAGAACCAGTGAGAATGAGCTCTGTTATTTACCGTACCTGTTCAAAGTTAGATTTGGAATGATGACCGGTTGTCTTAGTGATATAGTCCTTAGAATGGCACACTGCTTTATTTTCTTCATTTCTGGCGATGCACACTGTATCATTTAAGACAGATTCATGAACATTTAAACCTGCTCCTTCATTTGCTCTCTTTGTTTGTTGCTGTGATAAACCAGAATTTGTCATTTCATTGTCTAATTTACAAATCTGCAAATGTACTTTCCTTGGCTGGTGTTGTTTCTCAAGAACTTGTGTGGTATTTTGACTTGCAAACTTTTTTCCCTTTCTTGCACTGGAAGTAGGAGATGCATATGTATTCAGACTCAGGTTGATGTTCAATTTCTGAAGCACTGACCCAACATTCTTAAGAAAGGAAGGGGAATTTGCCTTTTTGTGATTGACTTCACTTGAATTCCCACTTGAAGCCGAGTTACCAGAAAAATCAGAATTAGTAATTTGTCCACCAGACTCTGTTTTCCATCGAAATACAGGTATACCATGTTTTGCATATGTTTTCGCGTTCATTACCTGAAGTACGCTGCTATGAGTAGGATTTTTGACTGACATATTTTGAATGGGTTTGTAAACCTGAGTTATGCTGGACTTACACACAGTCAGCACAGAAGATGAAACACCCATAATTTTTATTGGTGAATGTCTTTCAGCATTTTCTCTTTTCTTCCCATCCATTTGAGTTGTGGTCTTTCCATTCATTTGCATCAACTTTCCTTTGAAAATTGGTACAATTTTGCTGATTTTTTTTGGGGGGAGTTCAAAGGCTGAATTTACAGGGATTCCTAAAGATTTCACAGCTGGTAACTCTGGTACTCCTGATATTTGCCTATTATCCATTGATTTCTCTGTCGCTTCAAAGCTAACCTTTTCTGTACCCTTACTGCTACTCCAAAAAGTCTGTGTTTCTGGCTCTTTGATCAAAAGCTCCATCCAGTGGCTGTTTTCCATACTGCACGGTGAAGAAATTCTAGGCAAAGTCTGTTTTCTTGGAGGAGTCTGTGTTAGAGATACTTCACAAACCATCTCACCAGCCAATTTCATACACTTAGATTTTATTTCCTGCAATACAACAAGAGTTGCTAAGCTGAATGAACTGGATTTAAAAATCTGATAGTGCCACTTAATGCATCACTATATGATATCTACCAAATATACATCACAATATATAACCATACATTTTCCTGTTTTGAATTAGAATGAACTATATTTTTAAACAATATTTTGTTGTCACCATAAATGAAGGTTTGTTTTTTCCTCCCCCCAGTTCTTTGTTTATAAACTATGCTGGAATATCGTATTTCTCAGAAGGAAAGACTTAAATTACAGTCATTATGTTGGTTTAGTCCTTTCCAATAGGGTAATGCCTAGCCCTTTTGAGGGGGTCTGCAGAGAGTTTGACTGACAGGGCTCCTCGTCTCTTAAGACTTCTAAGGGCATCTGTATTCTGAGCAAAAGACAGTTTGGATGTCTATAAAAACTGCAGATGACAAAGAGGAGCCATTCTAGCTTTGATCACTGAAGAGACATAAACAGGAACTGCTTTCTGAAAGAGGATTATAGTATTTTAGAATCTCTGCAATTTCTGTCGCTATTCTTTGTTCAGAATTAATTACTTCATTTCTTCTTTCGCACACTACTACCAAAGAAATTTGAGTCTCAGTCTTTGTCACAACCTCAAATTAAAAGAGTTTTGATTGCTTGCCTCCTTTCCATCACCAGTCATGGAGTAAATCTTACAGCTTGAGTGTTTTTAAATGCATAAGTCCACAGAACTTTATATTTTTCTTGGTTTTTTTTTTTTTAAATAAATTGCAATAATAGTAGTAATAATAACAATAATAATAATAATAATAATTATTGTTGTTGTTGTTGTTGTTGTTGTTATTATGGAAGAGGTGTGAGAAATTTCTGGATATCCAACCGTAAAATAAGGTCTATAGAACTGCAAATATAGCAACTAATTAACACTGTCCAATTCTTCAATGTATTTGTGATGTGAACAACAACATAACAATGGCAAATAGCAATATAAGATTTAATTACACATTTAATTAAAAGCTACATGATTGATAGTTGTTTGTAGTGAAAAGCATAGTTTTACGCTCTTACTGTGTTCCGAATATGATAAAGACCACTTCACACCATGAACAAAGTACATGCCATTAATACGTTTATAAAAAAACCTTACACGCACCGGGGCCCTGGAGAGTTCCTGTGTAGCATAAAGTGCTTTACTTGTCATCTTTACTGGAAATCCACATAGATGTGAAAGATTACACTTCATGTCAGAAAGAAAAGAGTTCAACACTCTTTCTGAATCTGTTCTAGGGAAATACTGCACTGGCTGGCTTCGAATGCAACTTAAAGGGTACCTGAGTAAGTGTTCAGGGACACATAACAAGTTTCTTTATGTTTCTATAATTATGAATCATCCTTCGTTGAGCGTGAACATGTCTAAAGCTTTTTGAAAAAAGGTGAACAAAAAGCACTAATGGACTGAAGCTTATAAAGTTATGGGACTTCAACATGATTATACCATACTAATCTACCACAGTAAAGATTACTTAGTATAAGTAATCCTTAGTCTAGTCTTTCCTAGCAAGAAAATTCTCTCTAAAACAAATCTTTGTTGGCCGTATTTTTACAGGAATTTAACTCTTCCTTTTACATCACCATTTAGAGTGGCATTATCATGTTTACAGAAGCTGTGAAGCAAACTGATCTATTTGACTTACTATTATTCAGTACTAGGACAAAGAGACCACTAAATATTTTGTTCCAATTTGTCTAGTGAAACAATTCTCCACTGATTTCTATGAAATTATGAAAGAAGAAAATGTGGCACAATCAAAAATGAAAATTTAGATCTTCGCTAGAAGTGTAGTAGAGGAAATCTAACAAAAATATTCTGAAAGGATACGTAAAGAACCTTTCCCCTATTGGCTTGAAGTAAACACTGAAGTATACTTTTGTCTCTTCAAGATCTTCTGGAAGAATATATCCGTACTTTAAAAAAAAAACAAACCACAAACGTGTATTACAAATACAAATTCAATAGGTACAAAAAAGGGAGGGAAAAATGAAAGCAGTCTATATTGTTTCTTACCAGATTCTTCCAGTGCATCTGAAATTCTTTATGTGAACGGAAAGGAGATTCTGGAGGAATTATGTGGCTGACGTTTATGATCTTGCCCATTTTCATGCTGTGCATGGGTAAAGAAGGGATGCTTAGAAAGTGTGTCATAAAACTCAGCTGAAAATATACCAAACTTTTTTTTTGGGGAAAAAAAAAAGTAAATCTTATTTTTGGCATTGAAAGTATTTATGAATTATTTTTATGTTTTGAGGACTAATACCTTTAGCTTATAAGTTTATGACACTTGGCACCTAGCAGTCCAATTTCTCTTGTCTGTAATACTCACTAGCAGTGAATGTAGAACAAAAGCAAATATATCATTACTTCTCATATTTTTCTGATGAAAATCATAGGTGAAAATACAGGTATTTTGTGGCAAAGGTGGAAATATGTTTTTTCTTTAAATCAACACTTTCTGCTAAAATTATATTTGAGAAAAATTAATGCTCTTGCATATCACAGAAGAAGCAGAGAGATTACTAGAATTGAAATAATATTTAAATGTGTAATTTATGATTCACTGATTAATTTTTCTCATTTTCCGTAACATTGAGACAATAAAAGTAAAAAAGAAAGATTCCTGAACGTAAAACAGGCTGTAAAGCAGAAGTGTTCTTATCACTAGTATCAAATTCACAATTTGTATGGCAAACATTCCAGGAAATGTTTGTTTCTACTGAAATGTAAACAGACTCCTACCTTGGCAAAACATAGCACCAGTTACTTAATATGGAATGTTGGTGAATAACTGTATTTTCACTGCTGTCAAACAGCTTTAAGGTGTTTGCTGAAATATCAAAATCTCCCAGCTTAAAACAGAAAAAAAAAAAGTTATTTGCAAATATTTCTACAGCAGTACAAAACCAAAATTTTCAAAAGTAATTGTGTATCACAATACACTGAAGCTTATACATCATTATTCTCTTATGAGCTCTCACAGACTGCTTATTTCAGAAGATATTTCCATTATTAAATTGCAAACTATCTTATGTTAGAGCCTACACTTCCAAAAGTTATGCAAGTACAAGGTTTAAAGGTTACTTAAATCAGTGAGATTTAAACTTTGTTTTAATAAGGAAGAGTACAGAAGGAATTTCTCAAACTGTCTCACTTCCATGCACATTTTTTAAAATTCAAATCAGGAACCTGTGTTTGACAGTCTAGTAACCGCATATGCCACCTTGCCTAATCAAGTGCAAAGATCCAAGCAACAAAATTAATGGGACATATAGTTTCACCCTGTGAGAAGTCAAAAACCACCACACATTTTCACAATGTGGAAATATTTGACTGTAGGGTCCAATCAAACACTGAGATTTGAGAAACATTTTCTCTCTCTATGGTCTACCAGGCTTTGCATTTATTCACTGACAAGAAAATCTGGCCATTTCTGTTTTAGAAAGTATTAAAATGATCAAACTGATGATGAAGCCACATCATGATTGCTTCCATCATTGCTTTGTGTCATTTTGGAATTGGATTCCTAAAGATAGCTTTAATGTTTATGCTGTCCAAGTAGGTCACAGAAGAAATCCTATTCTTTTATTCTAAGAAAGAAGAGTTTGGATCAGAAATACTTATTTTGGAAGAAACCAGCAAGCCTGACAAATATGCCCCTGTATGTATGGACATATTCAACAAAAGTGACATGACTGTCAGAAAGGATGGTAACTTTTCAACCTCAACCACGATTTCTTAAACAATTTATTAATTATGCTTTTATGCAGCATAATCCAGGCTGCTCCCGGATTTTGGAAGCTGCATAGAAAATGAAGCAGATTCCAGAATAATTATATACAGGGACTTTAAACATAGTGCTGACAACTGAACTGTAGCCTCACTTTTAAGATGTTACTCAAAACTGTCTATGTATTACAGTGAGACAGTGAATGCCTTCTAGAAAACACTGCTAGAAGGAAATTTAGAATCATAAAGACACTTTAGTACTACAATCTATTAGCATTTTTGAAAGATCTCTTAATTAGTCTAGAATCTCAATTTTACAATGCTTGCTAGAATGCATCAATACAGATATAATATGGATGTTATGCACTTAGAGCAGATGCAGATAGTCAATGAATATGATTACTCTCTTAATACAAGCAGAAATAAGCACTTCTATCCCCACCATGCTAATTGCGAGTCACCTAACAGAAAAGAAGATAAAGATTAATAAGACAAATACAGTCATAGAAAATATAACTGGTTTATACCTCAGCGGGTGGCAACCGAATTGAGCAAGCCTCCACACTGATGCAAAGCTGTCTCTCTGATACATTGAGGTCTATAACTACCATAAAAACAAAGCACAAAGCCCTGTTTTGAACTACAGTTCATCTGTTAGACAGAAAGCTAAACCAAATGTTTATTTAAAGTAATTGTTAGTCAAACTGCTGCATTGGAAAATCAAAAGGCTAGACTTCCTCAGCATGGAAATTAAAATAAATTTCATTTTAACTGTGAAAAATTAAAATAATAATGAATTGCCGTCTATACAGTACACCTCCCTAGGAACTCATGGCTGTCCATGCAACTGGATGCTTGATACTCATATCCTTGATACACAAAGACCCATTTTCAAAGCAAATGTAGTTATTATAACCATTGGCTGTACTGAGACATCTAGCTCAGTATTATGCATCCAGAAGTGGTCAATAGGAAAGACTACATGAGCAAGGCAAGCATCTATTGACACATCTCCAGAACATCCACCCAGCTCTGAGCAAGCTCTAGCACAGGAACTGAATGTATTATGTTCTCAACACTTGTCCCAGTTACAAATTTAGGCTTCAATATCCCCAAATGTAATCTTTAACTTTTATACTGGAATAAAAATATCACTTTGTAATTTTTGCAATAGCTAAGCAGCATGCTTGTGACTTAACTTTTGTGAACAGCAAATGTAGTACATATAGGACAGTCACTTTAGCTTGTTTTCCTATCTATTATTATGGAACTTTCACACCACTTGCAAGACTCCTAATTTGAGGCAAGTGCATTTAATTGTAATAATTATAACTTTAAAATGGTAAATTTCAATCTATGGCTGTAGATTAATACTAGAAAAATTACCTTTTTTGTGGGCAATTTTTCAAAGGTGCAGTTGAGCTGACAACTATTGCATACAGAATATCATCTGCCATCAAGTGTATTGTGACTGAGGTTATTTCAGAATGAAAAACTTGCTTTCACAAGTTTACCATGAACAGAATATTGTACTTACCAACAGCATTTTGCTTTCCTGACTGAGACAAAAAATCTTTTCCTTAATAAATAAAATAGATAGACATTATTTTCTAAACCATGTGCCCAATGTCTTTATGCAAAGCAAAAGGAGAAATCACACAGTTTTGTTTGTGTGTGTCACGAATGCTGAAAGGTTTGTTCTTTTTAAGGAGAGAAAAAACCCTGTATCGATTAACTTTTCACTCATTCGTTAACATCTTATATAAAAAAGAGAAAGATATGAAAGTATATTAGTGGACAGCAATTTATATATAATTTTTTTCCTACCAGTAAGGAATTTATACATAGAACTATTTTTAATTGACTAACACTTAATATATTTCTCAGGTTCAAAAGCAAATCTGTGTAGTATTACTACATATTTTACCATCTATCACCAGTTTTGCCCAACTTTAGCAACATAGCTGATTAGACAAGCTGCAGGTACCAGGGTCACATTGCTGTTAGTCAACGTCTTTCACTGAAACCAGTTTTATATCACCTACCATCTAGCCCTCTACATCTAGCTGCTATTCCTGAGTAAGTTGATTTCATTCAGAGCACTACATATTTTGAAGATACTGAAAACAAGATACTGTTAATATTGTGACTGGAAATAAGACAGTAACATATACACTTTTCTCAATGTATATTTGGAATGATTTATACAGTTGCTCAGCTCAATAAGAGCACACCACAGTATCTGAAACACATCTGTTTTTCCATACTGTGGTAATTCACTTTTATCCTACACAGGAGTTAGTAAAGAGATGTCAGGCAAAGGAACTACCATCTAAAAAGACAGAGCTTGGTAGGAGGAGGTGGTCTGACAGGAAAACACTTCTGTATTAGAAGAGCATGCAAACCATGTGCAGAAGCGCCACTGATGAAAGCACGAACCTGAAAAACAGGCCCAATTTTTAGCAGACATTTACTGTCCAACTATATTTGGTTTGGAAATTATTGATCTGGCATGTTGCGTTCAGTTGAAATAATTATTTGATCTGTTACGAAGATGAGGAGGAAGATGAAAAAGTGAATGATACGTACATTCAGCTTGTTAACTTGAATCATTGAACTTGGATAAAGGAACAATAAAAATGCAATCAGAAAAAAATCATAGGATAAACGAATGAAATAATTGAATATAATTAATGAAATAATGATGGAATTGAAATAATAATGGAAACAAAATTATGGAAAATAAATGCAACAATAAAGAACTGAAAACTAAATGTTTGATCCCTGACCCAGGTGAGTCAAATACCTTGCACCAAGAGATGACCAGCCTTGTTCCATCTGGGTGCAAGTCTGGCTGTAAGTGTGTAGGAGAGACAGGTTTGGAGAATGGCTGGACTAACTGTTTGCGGTGCTTCCAGCTAATAATACCAGTGAGAAAAGAAAAATATATTATTAATAATTTAACTTTTTTTTTAAAGGCTTCAGTCAAAATTTAATGAAAGATACTGCTACTGCATCTTGGGGCCAAATCCTAGTATATGTTACACATCTTTACTTTTCATCTACTTAGCTACAAGAAGTTAGCACAATATTTGATGTAGGCATTTAGATATCATGCATCATCAAAGTAAGGTGCACTACAATTCATTTAATGTTTTCACAGGCTGATAATAGACTTGAGGAAAAGATTTATTTAACTATATGGAGTACTTTACTAGATATGCATCTCTTTCCAGACAATAGGCACAAGATGCAAAATTTGCATATATTAACTCTGCTGTTAAACTCAAGACCAGAGACATTTTCTTGGAATCACAAGAACAATAGATAAATGTAGCTTTGTCCACCCAGCAGTACTACCTGCCTGATTGCTTGCCTGTCCCACATAGCTTTCTGTTGACAGTTAGCATTAGTCAAGAAAAAGAAACTAATAACAATGGGTTAAAAAGAGTTAACTAATACACCTCCAAGAGGATGTTTCTAATGAGATCCTGCGAGGATCTGCTTGCAGCTCATAGTTATTAAATATAATACTTTGCACCACTAATCTGCTGGTGTTGGAAAATCTAACGATGACAGGTCAGTTACACATATCAACATAAAGCAATTTTGTAAGGTAAGCATATTTGCACAGTATATGTCTTACTAATCCAGATATGCATTTACACTTCTTGGAACAAAGAAAAATAAACCCAGCTGGCTGTGCAAATGAATCTCAAGAGCTACTGGCTTTGCTTACAATCAGTCTTTTGACTCAGCAATTTTAGTGCGTCCACACATACATTCATAAAACCCACAAATATTGCATACTATAAGACGGTAAAGCATAATGGTCTAAAAATATATCAGCTGTTAAGCTCATGGGTTCCATTTCTTCTCTACGTTTTTGTTTTGTTTCTCTGAGACTATCCTATACAGGCTGGATAAACCCAAAATGTGAATGGGGAGATAGTTCAGATGTCTGCACAGCCCCACCCGTGGAACACCCGTGGAACCTATAGGGCACACGCAAAAGGGGTGACACCAGCAGGGGAGCTGCAGGTCTTTGGCCCTAAGGGCAGGTCTGTCGTTGCCTCGAGGTCGAACCCTAACGCCACTGAACAGGATCAGAATCCCACTGCAGCAGAGAAAGCTAGTGAAATTGCTCAGGAACTTCTTAAAACCTTTGACTCTGACAAAGTATACTTACTATACTCGCATTTGTAAGAGACATTTTGTCTATAGGACAGACTTTTTTACCCTGAAACTTGGCTTCTGTACTGCAAATTGCATGTCCTATGGAAAATACTCATCTCTTGCAGCAGCAATTGCAGACAAGCGTAACAATCTTAAGAACTGTGACATCTTTCAGCACTTACGGTAGCTCCTTGTTTCTCTATGTAGGCTTGGCATATTCCTGATTTGTAAAATGATATCTAAAAATAAAAAAAAAAAATCAAGTGTGTGAAATTTAGCAAATCATAAATTAAATTCAGGTCCATCAGTGACTTTGCCTAAGAAAAACATGCTAAGGAATAGTGAAAGCAAACACCGTTTCCTGTATTTTAAAGGAGAATGAGAACTAAAATTTGTTCAGGCATTTGTCAGAGTGTAATCTCATTTCCAGCTAAAGATACATTAACAAGCAAGCAAAAGACTGCCCAAAAGAAAATCGTGGAACTCTTCCCCTGCTGCTCTCATTGTGCATTGGGTGGCATCTTATCAACTGAATCCATTCTGTTCCACAAAAGGTTCACCATCCGAAAAGGCCATTTCATCAAAAGAGTAGATGACATAAGCTGTCATCTACATTACTAATGCACAAATATAAAAGTTTAAATGACATAATTTTACTTATCCTTGATCCTCAAACAAAACACTTCTTAGAGAAACATGTGTGTATGTGTGATGGATACACTTGACTTTTAGCCGTACTTTCGTTCAGGCTGACCAAGAAGCAACAGGCCTCATGTCCTTGGGGTGAACTTGCGAGCTGGAAAGCCCCTGGCTCACGTACAAGCAAGTGAAGGTGTCTTGAAAAATATTTCGAAAGGTGGTTTCGAAACCCAAAAGTACAAAATAACCAAAGTACAGAACAAGATATCAGAGCTAAACCGAAGACATGTCTTGTCTATACTGTTAGCTAGCAGCCAACTACTTCACCCTATAAACATTAAAATCAGGATGGGCCCAATCTGAGCTCTCCCTGATAGGCAGCTGGCTTGCACTCCAGGTGACTCTCCCCTTGAGCAGGGACGCCTCGCAAGATTACAGATCCCTTACCTGAGACTAAGAGATCTTTCCTTACCCAAGGCAGAGAGATCCCTTACCCGCTACAGGTCCTCGGTAAGTGACTGATAGCATGCTGAATTAATACTATGAAGCATTACTAATCCATGTAGCTACTCAGATATTATAAACATTGTATGGATAATTCCATTAGACATGAATTGTTGACCAAGTCTGAGACTACGATTGGATCCAGCCCCACCTAGGCTCCAAAAAGGAGTTTAGAAAGCAAGGGGGTCCACTCTGAACCTGGTGACTCAACAGGAGGGTCCTCTCTACTCTTCACGCCTCTGGTCTCTGTATGAGTCAGAATGACTCAATTTTCCTTTCTATGTTTCTTCCATGCAGTAATTAATAAGGTGAACCTTGCCATCGAACTTATTAAACCTTGTCAAACCACCCTTAAAACTTTGTTAAATAAACTTATTGAACTCTGTCAAATTATTATTTTACCTCAATAAAACACATTGCTGCTTCTCTCTTTTGAGTGAGGTGCATTCTGCTCATCTGCAACAGTATGTAACTACATATACTTATTTACACAGTGATACTGACCGCCATTACAACTGAAATTTGATTTAGTGTTCCAATAACAGGTGCAGAAAGGATGTCTTGATGCAGGAACAATAACTGTCTATAAAAAAAAAAGAAAAAAATTCAAAAATAATTTTCCGTACTTGATTTTCTCAGCTTAAATTTATTTTCCTCACCTTCTGCAAACATAACACATTCCATTTTTAATGGGTTTCCAGTGGTTCAGTATAATATATTGGACTAGTCCAAGTCACTTGCTCTTAACCCACTCACAGTGGTCTAAGACAAAGACTACAGGCCTTTGGCACATGAACAGAACTCTCCAAAAGTGTTCCTTTTGGCAGAATTTCTCTTTTCTTCCCTTTCCTATTAAAGGGAATGACATAATTCTTGGTGAACACTAAGAAGCGTACATATGCTTTCCGAGTATTCTTTTCACTCAGTCTCAACCTACACAAAGCAATACAACAGCTCAAAAGATGTACCTAAAGCATTTCAACTTTGCAAGTGAACACAGATTAACTATTTATTAATTTGAAGTAGGTGGCCTTGTTAGTTTTAGCTGATGACATTTAAAACATAATAGAAATGTGTTTTTTTCCCCAATAGCCAGCGAGTCCCCCACCAAAAAAACCCGTTTTGAACAATTTTATACTGTTTGTTGCCGATAAGAATTTTGCTGATTTTATTACAGTTAATTCTAGTACTGCTAATAAAATCTTTGAATAACAACCACCAACAGCTTCTGAAAATAATAACCCTCAGAATTCTTCACCTGCAAATCTTTATCTGTGTACTCCTTGTCTCAGTTTCCAGTATCTGAGAACTTAGTCTTACTGTAGTGGCACAGAGTTTCTGTAGCTCTGGCAGACTGACAAAGAACAGAGACTGGTGCCTGGTGTCATTCATGTTATATTGTTGATTGCCCCAAAGCGACACCTGGGTCTTAAAAGAAAAAAAATTAATTCATTTTTATAAGGCAGATATTTGTCTACAGAACTTTATAAGTATATGGTATCAGGTAAATGAATAAACAATTATCTTCTGATTAAGACTAGGTAGGCAATATAACACAATTTGGTCAACTAAAACAGACGGCTCAATAAACTTTTGCTATAAATAATGCATTATACTTGAAAAAATAATTATTTACAAGAGTCAAAATATTCAGAGTAAAGACAAAGACAAAAGCATCCTTTTCATCTTCTTCTCAGCCTATGTTGGGGCTGGAATCTATCTGGGATCCAAGAGCCGAGGAATCCCTCTGTTATGTTGGTCCCCTCCTGTGTGGCAAGAAAGTTTAATTCCCAGGAGCTCAACAGCAATCTCCTCACTAAGCCATACAAAGACTGTGGCCGGCCCGTCGGAGAGAAGGAAAACCACAGAAACACAGAGGCACACTGGAAATCTTTTCCTTTTTTCGGAGGACCAGGGTCCCTTCCTAGTGGTACAGGGAACTTGTGAGCTCCCTGCTTAAATCCATCTCTCTTCTCAAGTGACAGGTGAACACCGTATTCTAACGTGTGCAGAACTGAGTACAGTCTTACATCGGACTGAAAGCTGTACTAATCCAGAATCGCATTCAGCTATATTGCTAATAACGAACACAGACAATTTGTTCTGCCATTCTTGCTCTCAAAGGAGAAGTGTATGAAGAACAGCATTTTGTCTTGGTGGGAATTTTTAGTAAGTACACTCCTACATACTTATCGAAAGATGAAGAAAACATAGCTGGTATTTGGAGTGGAATGTGATTAGACGTATAGTGGTTCTACCAAAGCTGTCTCTCACATCCTAAGCTTTGCCTTATAATAGAAATTACTGACTATATTTTGTGTTCAAGAGTATGAGGCAGTTTTGGGCTCAGGCCACAATCATTATCTTGATGTGCACATGACCTGATAGTTCATGCAAAGTTAGAATACAGACTACATGTATGTTCATTGCCATACCACTGAGCAGGTGTGCTGCAACTCGGTCATTTTTGGAACTTCCTAAAAAGCACCAAGAAGAAGAACTGGAAGAACCAGAATTTCAGACTGAGAATGTGATCCTTTGATGAAATACTAACAAATTTCATGTGAGTGGGAGTAATAGGAAATTATGGCTGTTTTCCGGCCTGTTGGATGCCTGTTGTACGCTCCTATGTATTGCAGCACAGGCCAGGCTCAGTGTAAAGGAACTAGAATATTTATGACAAAAAAGAACATCTAACGTTTCATTATTCAAAGAAAATACACCTTTTACCTACAGCACCTTTCTCAATCAAAGTGTTTCAAAGAAAAACAGGCAGGTAGAAAGTCTGCTTGTTATGAAAAGCCAGGAACAAACACTGCACACCAAAAAAAGCTGTTTTAATAGTTCTCCCCCTCCAAACCCTAAAACCCTTTTGGGAAATGGTCTTACCAGCACAGTGAAGATAGCAATAAATATTTTGTTTCCAAATTTTATGAAGTCACCAGGTATTCACCTGAAAAGCAATTTTGCAAATCGTGATCAAAAAATGATGAACTGGAAACATTTTTTGAGAAACAATGTCAAAGATTGCTTTGCTGTTCTGATTTTGCTTTGCCTCGCTTACAGTGTAACACATTAAAAGATTAACCTCAGTCATATGCTAGAAAAATCACAAGATCAGTGTTTTATAACTGTAATTTTAAAGAAAATAACATGTTTCTTTGTTTCTTACCCTTAAAGGAAAACATATTTCAATTTTTTTCTAGCAATCATGAAAAGTAGATTTTTTTAAAATGCCAGCCAAGATTATCACTTCATCAGAGAATTCCAAAAGCTCCAGCTTAAGGGAAAGGACCATTTTAAACAAATGAGAAAAAAATCTTGTCCGTTTGCAAACATAGACAAGAAAGGCTGGGTCCTCAGCTTTCATAATGTTTAAAAGAATCCTAAATGGCCAACTGGGGATTTTTGTGGCAAAGACATTGTAAAAAACATGCTGCAACGCTCCAGTGATCTGCTTGCTGTTTGACGCCAACTCCCCTGTGGGAAACACTCATTGTATTCAGCCTAAGTTAAATCTTCCCAGTCATCTTAAAAGCTAATGGGACAGAGTGCTTGCAAATGGCTTCTCCCTTCAGGGGAGAGGATAAAGAGAGAAGTACCAGTTAACATAGAACTACCAGTTATAAATCATAGGAAATAAACGTAACTGCCTTCTGTACAAGTAGGAGAACTTAACATGTGTGGGAGAAATTACATCTTTAGATGCTGACAATCACAACACGTGAACTTGAAACCACCACAGAGACCCTGCTAAGCTGAACATGACATCAGTCAGAGAATGGGTATTGCTGGTTTTCTGTCAGAATGGACACATAAATCACAGAGCTTGGCGGTGATATTTGTTATTTTCAGTAACGACCTGGAAGATGGAATGAAGAGCCTCCTTATTAAAGCTGAGAACGACACCAAGCTGTGAGGGACAGCAGCTACTTTTCCCGTTAGGCTGACTGTAATGAACTAGAGACAGGATCTGAAGATTGCGGTGGCATTCAGTGAGGAAATATGAAGCTGTCCTGCACACTGATAACCAACAGCACACACGCAGGGTACAAAACAATTACCTAAGCACCAGCTTCGAGGAAAGGGGTCTCGACAGGTCACGTTGGGTAAATTTTACGTCACTGAAGTTATGCTGTAAACAAACCTCACAAAAAAACCCCGGCCTGTGATCACACCAGAGCTATTGCTGTTGAGGCACCCAAGTAGCATATGGACATTACCCAGCGCTGGTAGCGCAGTGCGGGGCACTGCTATGAAGGGGATGGGGGGTCCTATTCTGGCCCAACAAGCAAAGCCATCAAACACATCTGAGGCCAGAGTGAAGGAGACAGGTTTTAGCTTGAAGAACACTGAAGGAAAACAGGGTGGCAGGCGGGTGAAAGGGCATCACCAAGAGAAGGGGAAGGCGCTGCTCCCTGAGCCCTCAGCCCACCTGGCAGAAAGGCAGGCGGGGGCGAGGGGGCGTCACGGCCAAGCCTCGGCTCAAGGCCCCCGGCAGAGTTCTCCCAGGGCAGGGCGAGGGGCTCCTGCGACAGCCGGGAGGTTTTACGGAGCGCTTTTGTAAGGAAGCGCTTCTGGCAGGGACGCTCCTCAAGCCGCCTCCGCCGGGCTCCCTCACGGGCTAGGCGGGGCCCTCCCCCTCCCCGCGCGCTTCCCGCCTTTCGCGCGAACTGCTGCGCGCGGGGCGGCTGAAGGCAGCA
>NW_008795036.1:4238719-4259306 GCF_000699145.1 Aptenodytes forsteri
CGCCCGGGGGAGGGGGGGGGCGTGCCCCGGGCGCCCCGGCGGTGCAGCGGCCGCCTCTCGGGCAGGAAAAACCCGGGTGTGCCGAGCGCGCCATCCCAGACTCGCCTGTAATCCGCTGCTAGGAACTGCTTTCTCCCTTCACCTGCCTTTAAATTTTCTGCCGTTGCTGAAGTTCCCCAAAGGCTTCGTGCTCTTGCTGCTGTCCTGATGCACGCGGCGTGGGCGTGCAACGCGGTACGGCGAAGCTGCAAAAGTTCAAACTCCGCCAGAGTGCAGCGGTCAGGTTGAATGCCTTTGGTTGTTGGTTTTCTCCCCCCCCAGTTAACGATTGATGTTTTTGATCACTTGCTGGTGATGAACCATTGATAGTCATGGTTAATAAAGAAGCATTTTAGTTATTGGACTAAAACATTTTTCTGTGGAGATGCAGAAGTGCAACTACTAAGCAATTCTTTTCAGTTTTAAATATAGCTAGGATTTCTTAGCGATATTTTGAGTTTCCTCCCTCACTCCCATTATTCCTAATCTGCAAAGATCTAGCATCCAATTAAAAAGTGTTACAATACACTTTCTTTGAGAGTACAGCTCAGATTGGTAGAGACATGACAGAATTCAAGCCTCAGTAGTTCTGTAGCCTCATCTTGACTTTTGTGGTTGTAAACACTTGAAATTCAAAGTGTAAATTGAACATTTTGCAAATAAGAGGTCGACCGGCAATTTTTCAAGGGCAGTATTGACAGAGGTAGTATTTCGTTCTTAAGCTGTGTGCCAGCACAAATTTTTTGTCTTTTCAGCAAGGCAGATTGTGAAACTGATCTACTGACTCCTTGATTATTTTTCATCTAGCTTTGTCCCTGGTCTGGTTCATCCTTTAGTTATGGAAATATTTGTTTGATTAGGCAGGCAAGGCCAATTTAATTATAGAAGCCCTGGAGGAGAATGCAGTTTTTCATGCAGCCCTGAGAAGTTGAAGTAGCTGTTCTTAGAAACTTGATCAGTTTTGGTTGATACATAATTGTATAAGCACTTCCAGACTGGGAGGGGGACCTACACCAAAAAAACCCCAAAGTCCCCCCCCAAACCCAACTCAAGAAAAAAAACACACTTGACAAAAAAATCCAGGATCTAACGAGCTTTTGGATTTTAGTTGCACGAACAAGCTGACAGCCTCTTCCTTCAGTAAATGAAATTGGTAATTAAGAGGCACTACCTTGTGCAAATTTCTTCAAGAAAGTCTTCATTTCAGTCTTCAGGACAATGTTGCTAATTCAGCAGCATATCAAAAGAATTCAGTTTGTCTGTAAGCAGTTAAATAGTTGTTTCTTGGACAATTGTGGGATGTCTGATGCACTCTGGTACACACAGGTCAAAATTGAGACTCACACTAAACCGCTTTCAATGTAATATGGCTGGTTTTGAAGCTGAAATTTCTGGCTCATGTTCTGAGATAATAAATAAATGAGATTAGATAACTATTTTCAACAAAGTATCTAAATGAAACTACACTCCTAAGGAAAGCTCTTGGATATTGTCACGTTCGTTGGGTTGGCGATTTTTGTGATGGAACCCTTGGATTAAAATATTTCATAGGACACTTTTTTACCTTTTGTTTGAATGCTTTTGATACCTGCTTAATTTATCAAGTGATGTGCTAATTCTTTTGAGACTGTGAGACACCCTGAGGCATTTACATGTGACAGATGAGGAGGAAATTGGAGCTAGCCTCTTGCTGGTGCGTTCCAGAGTACGGTAAACATTTCTCAGTGAAGTGGGGATTACATTAGCTGTTTCAATAGCGTTATTGGTCAAACTCAGTTTTACTTCTTGCGGTTCCTTGCAGGAGTAGAAAAGCTTAAAATATTTCAAGAATTAAATATAGGCTACTAAAATAAGTCCAGTAGTACTAAAGAGGATGTACTGCTAAAGTATCACCTCACTCCTGCTCTTCCCAAGTAGTAAATAAGTAAAAGTATCAGTTTACTAGGGAGTGAAGAACTGGGAACAGAAGCTGACTTCACCAGTCCCATTTCTTAATTCAACAAGCAATCTTTCCAGCCACTGCATTAACTTATGGAAATATTTTCTTATTGATTATGAAGTTGAAAACTTTACAGTGCTTCAGTGCTAAAGACACCCTGGATGCTGTCATGCCTAATAAGTGAAAACATGCTGCTGCTTTTCACTTCATTACTGTACTTAAAGGGTATATTTCCTCTGTCCAGCTGTTGTCTGTTCATAAAGCTTGTAGATGTTTAGTGAAACTTGTTTGGTTTCTGGGAACCATCAGCCTCTGTGAACACTTGATTGAAGTTAGATAATAAGTGGATTGGGGGTGGTGAGGCTGAAAAGGAGTGGAGGCATTGCGTGGTGTGACCATATTAACTTGGTTTCCCAAGGGCAAGGCTTAAAAAAGATCATTTGAAATACAGATGAAGTGCTGGAGGAGGAGAGGATTGTGCACTTTGACACCTTGTCCTAGGGGTTACTGAAGATGAAAATTCCAGCAACTGCTTTTTTTAATATATTTTTTAAATGGTAAATCTCAGGAAAACTTTATAACTTGAATATATTTCTCTGAATTTTCTTTGACTATCAAAGTATATCCTCTAGGAGAGGAAATCCAGATACTGCACTCCAAAAGCTGAGGTATCTGAAAGCTCTTGGCATGAAAGACTGTTCTTGAGACCAGAAACTTGTACATAATCTTTTTCATTCAAACACTGTTGGACCTGTATTACAGAAGATTTAGGAAACCTTTTCATAGTTCCAGGTCCTACATCATTTAAGGGAAAACAGCTACTAGAAATGCATGTGTAGTCACAGCAGGATCTGATGGCTATATCTGTATTACAGGTAATTACATACGTGAATAATATTAAATGTCAATTAATGGATTAAATATGTTGGTAATGCTTGATAGTATTTCTCCACAGTTTAATAAAGCAATCCCTCTAGTCAGGCTTTGACATCAGTCTTATGAGCTAAACGCGAGTAGCTTGGGCCTATAAAAATAAGAATGAAATGATCAGTGTCCTGATCCGCTTCCCACTGTGGTGAGAGTCCTCCCTATGGCTTTTGTGGGAACTTGGTTGGATTCCGTAAGGTAGGCAGAGAAGCTAACAAGAACAGGAACATCTCTACCTGAGAGAAATTCCTTATTCTGGAAACAAACTATGGTATTTATTTAATATTCAGCTAATATAGACTTTGTTTAGGTTACTTCAGTTGTTGTTGGTGTCGTAATTTAGCGAAAATATTAATGGCCAATGAAAATGGGTTTTTCATAAGGTGTGAACTTGTGCTTTCATAGCACTGTTTCTAAACAGAATGGACAACTCCCACAAAATGTGTTTTGTAATGCTGATCAAATGAAGTGCAGAAAAACAAATATTGTTTTACTCTGTCAGAATGAAAAATGGTCTCTCCACTATGTGGCAATAAGTTACATTCATCCAGTATGGTGATATTGTGGAGGAGTAGCATAATACCTTCCATGTTTAAGGTAATAGCTTAAAATGAAAGGTGCCAGTACTAGCACATCTTGAAGCCTGTCAGTGTACCATGTGAATTTTTATTTCGGAACCATGCAGTCTAAGGATCAAAACCAGTGTTATCACTTCCTTAAGCCCTGATGAAGCTTGCAGGAAGATTTGAAGATGCTTTGAGAAATAGCACTTCTTAGCGCTCTTGTAAGCAAGACGCTGCAAGCTGTAATTGTTTTGTAAGTGGGGAAATGGGCACCCAGCTACCTGGCATTTCTTTTGCAGTTCATCTAAAACCCTAATGATGGCTTTCAAAAATACACTCTCATAAAGAGATCTACTCTCCTAAGCTCCTGAAATTTTACATGAGTACGGAATTCCTGTCCCGTAACTTAAATAGGTGACGGAAATAATTTGGAGGACTCTTCAGACTACATGTAAGTGCCCTTAAAACAAACAGGTGTTAGTCTGTCTGTCTTGCACAATAAAGCTGAGGTTCTCTGGGTCTTCTTGGCTCTGTTGCTGCCCCTTTCTGCTTCTTGTTCCCTGTAGTGCAGAAAGCAAAACTTGAATTTATAAGACTGCCACTGGTGGAGACCTTTGCTAACCTCCCCAAAAGTTAAATTGGACCCTAGATTTGATTATCCCAGTATGGGAAGGGGGAGAAGGCAGGAACTGTGAATTAGGATAGATATACTTTAACAGAGTCTTGAACTATGATACCAAGAAGGTTGCATGACTGTAGTGAGGGGGAGAAGAGGTGATAGGCGTTCAGGATGAAGTAATCGCAGACTTCTGACCCAGATGAGAGCAGCGAGTTTAACTGCTCATTTGCTTTATCTAAAACTTTCTAATGTGCTGCTGTTAGGAATTAGTCTATGCTATGTACTAGTGCTGGCTTTGTACAGACCTCTGTTATGCATGTAACTTAGATATGTATGTTGTTATATTGGGAATGTCCTAGGAATGAGCTAGACTAACCTAACTTATCAGCAAAAGCTTTTTCAGTTCCCTTGAACCACAGTTTTACCTGCAAAAACACTGCAGTTATTTGTATTGGCAGGATTTTGGTTTAGGAGTCACTATCTGTATAGTCTTGTGGGCTTCCAGTTCCAGGGTCTATCCAGAGGCTCTTCATTAAAGTAGAAATTCTGGTAGCAAGCTTTGTTTACTGTGCAGAAGTGTGGACAAAGGCCCTGTATAAACAAACTTTGAGAAACTCATTGAACTGTGGAAAGTGCTCAGTTTTTGAGAGAAAAGTCACTTCTTGCCCTTTGTGAGACATTGCAGTTGCTCCCTTTCATTAGGGGAGGCGAGGTCTTTTCATTAATTGCTAGTATTATGTTGCAAGTTTGCATCTAAGCAGAGGTGCCATCTAAAAGAAAAGTGCTTAGCTTTGAAGTACTTTTATGTATGTGTAGTAGGTTACTAGTCACATCTGCTAGATGGCTTAAGTTAGGACCTCTGTATGTGATTCTCTCTACCTTAGTCTTGCTGATGTGAGGAAAAAAATACTACTAGTTGTCCAGCTGTGGTAGCAGAGGTCAGGGTGAGTTTGTCCCCTTCAGCTGATGTGTGATAGCCACTGAGAGGGTTGGTCACGGTCACTGATGCTAATATCATGGTTTTGTAGACAGAGGGATCAGTTACTAATTAGCCCAAAAAACTAATCCTACAGAGAAAAGCTGGAGTGCCTCAGTGAAGTTGCCCATATAGCTAAATGGTTGCTTTGTAGTGGCACAAGGGAGGGATTTGGGAACAAATTAGTATATGATCATTCTGTAGTCAGCAGCCTGTAGGTAGCTTGTTAAAGTACTCTGTGAAATAGTTTTAATGTAGATGCAGTTATACTGGTAGGTATCCACTTGTTTGGCTGGTTGGTGAATTTTTGGGGGGAACTAGTGTAAACCATGTGATCTAGACAACTTGCTGGAGTAACTAGCATTTTATCTACTTGTATGAGTAGGGCCTGGGTTCATTGCAATGCATGAGTATGAGTGTACATGCTACTCATGCTACTAGTGCTTTATGGGTAGTTTAACTTTGGTGTCTTTTGCTACTTGTTGATGTCTTGTTTGTTAAGCATGTTTTCCAAGGAGTTTTGTTGCCTCTTCTGCTGAAGGTGCTGTGTATATTTTTCTATTTTGGGGAGTGCAATTCTTTAGCATGGTATTAAAAAAAGAAGACAAACCCCCAAACCCCATGTTGTTGAAGGAATTCTTTGAAGACTTAGTTGTGGCAATATCTGGGAGAGCCTGTTAGACCCAAGTTCAGCTTCTTAAATGTACTATACATTTCAAGGCACTGAACTTAAGTGATCCCTCAACTTTTGTCCAGTCGTCTTCCTGAATACTTACCAGAATGCATTCAAGGGTAGGATTTTGGTGAGCATGCCATATTTGTATGTCTGCTTGCATAATCTTTACTCTGCATGTGCTCTTTTAACCTTTTTTGGCTCAGCTGCTGTGCCTAATCTCACTATCAATTGCTTACTCTTGCTTTTGCTTAGTCATGGTAAGGATCCCTTACCCTTCTAGCTGTGGTATCTCGGCTCTTTAAGAAGAGTGTTGGGTTGTTTTGTTTTTTCTTAAAAAAAAAAAAGCTTTCTTAATTTATTAAAATAAATGTCTGCCTTTAATGCAAAGATTCAAGCTTTGGAGTTTTGGTACTGCTGGAAACTGGTAGTAACAGTGTCTTCCTGATCCATATGAACAAGTCTTATTTTTGTTGGAAGAGAAGGTTTGATAGAGGGTTAGTACGGTGGATTTGAAGTAAAAGCTAACCTGAATTGCCTAGACTAGCAGAAATTTTATGCCATTTCTTTAATCTACTGTCTAAGCATAGCCTTCCTGTTCAGCTATATTCCAGGCAAGATGACCCTAAATAGTAGAAATTGTGTCTGTTTTCATCATTTTAGATCCTGTAGTCAGAAGCATTAAAAATGGAGTTGAGGCTCCAAAGCTTTATTTCTTCTGTCACTGGTAAAGTGTTAGAACTTATTTCATGGTTGCCTTAATCCAAGGCAGTAGTACTAAAGTGTTTTTATCTTACCTAATCATTCCCAGTGTTTACGTAGTAGTTTCCTACTTAGAAATTGAGTGGTGAATTTTTATGGCGTGTTACTTATCTGTTGTATGAATGAGTAACTTGAAGCTGAGAAAATTCACTGAACTGGGAGATGTGATGTATCTTGCAGTATGTACAGACAGTTATTTGATGGATGGAAATGTGGAACTGCATGCAGCCCCAAAAGGGTGTCCTGGGGAAGAATAAAAGTCAATGGAGAGCAGGGATTTAGGTTAAAGGAATGGTGATGAGATAGGAGAATACCTGGGAGAATGACTTCTCTACATCTCAGTGGTTTTATCAGCAATGTGGTTTTGGGATTCCATAGTCTGCTAAAACCAAATTGCTGTTCTGGTGTCTTATATGAGCTTTCAGTTGTGCTTAAGCAGTTCCAAAGTAGCTGGCTTACTACATAATCATACAATAATTTCTTTTGGAAAGGACCCTTGAAGGTTATCTGGTCCAACCCCCGGCTCAAACTAGGATTAACTTGAAGGTTGGGTTCCTTAGTGCCTTGTCTAGGCAACCTCAAAGGATGGAGATTCTGAATGCTCCCTTGCCAACTTGTTTCAGTACTTGATTGCTCTTCTCGTGAATAGCTTTTTCTGTTACATCTACCTGGAATGTTCTTGCTACAACTTAGACCTTTTGGCTTTTATCCTTTTGCTGTAAAGGATGCTTTATCCAAAGCGTTGTTTGGATAAAAATATACATTTCCTGCAGAAGTGAGAACATGGACTGTAACTTTAGATAATAGTTGGGCTGTTAAAAGACTGATTCCCATAATGTTCTAAATTCTTTAGTTGCTAGGGGTAACGCCTCTTACTGCTTCATCGCTGATGGAGTAGAAACTTGGCTTCCTTGGTTTTGGCTTCAGAGAGTACATAAAGCTCTCTAGTTATTCAGAGAGGATTATGTTTGCTCTAAGAAGTCTAGCAGCTGATTTTTGCAAGGGCTTTTTTTTTATTTTTAGAAATGTAGAATTTCCATTTTTAGAATGTGGAATGGTTTTCAGTAATAAATTCAAACTGCTTAAAAATTGCAGCACCCAGGTGGTGAAGAGGTCCTCAGGGAGCAAGCTGGAGGAGATGCTACTGAGAACTTTGAAGACGTTGGCCATTCCACAGATGCAAGGACACTGTCAGAAACCTTTATTGTTGGGGAACTTCATCCGGTGAGTATGTGAGAGTACCAGTACTTGCTGTTTACTATAGTGTTTTTGCATCTAGTTATTACTCTCGTAATTTACTTCAAAATAAAGGAGACCTGCTAGTTTGGGTGGATGCCAGCCCTGCAGCTGTTTGTGGATGGACCTGGACTGGAGATAGGTTCCCCCAATGTGAAGGGGATTTGATTAGTGTAGCATAAGGATGGACACATCTAAAAGTTTGCTGCTTTGAAATGTTTTACAGCTTAGTTCTTGAATAAACTGAATATGGAATCATGCCATTCCTGGTGTACCCTGTGAGCTTTATAATGGGGCTCTATAATGCCTGAGGTTGATATGTCAGAATGTCTAGACCTTTTCATATGCCAATATATGCAGTGATTACTAACAGCTGCTTTCATCATTGTAAATATATGTGCCAGGCTTCCATCTGGATCTAAAAGTACAATCCTGGCTCTTCATATGTATGTTTAGAAAAAGGCTACTGTAAGCATCTTACTTCTAGTTTGATGCCCTGTCTTCCCCCTCTCTGGCTCCCCCCTGTTTTGTGCTGTATCCGTGTTTCCTACTGGTAGTTGTCAGGGTTGTTTATGATCAGTTCCCACTGGATCATCTGTCACTTCCTCTTTTCTATACTGTCCTTACCACTTCCTGTACTTCTAACAAGCACCTTTCTGCTGCCTCAAGCTTTGAAGGCTTTATTTCTAGCTACAGGGCTGCTGCCTTGGCTTTCTTCAGATAAGCCTTTTTTAAGCTCTCCTGCATCTTAATAGTTGAAAACCTCTTGTTAGAGACTTAGGCTGCTAGTGTGCCCGTCTGCTCTACTCTACTGCCCATCCCAGCCTCTTCTATCTGTTTTGTTTATGTTTTGTCTTGCATTTGGGTCTTGGGTCCTCTCTTGATAAATATTAATAGTGTAGCTTCTCCTAATACGAAATAATTCAGCTCTGATGCACATTTGTAACCTTGCAGGCTTGTCATCTATTTCAGATGGCAGTTGATGCCAGCAAAGTTGTTCTTAACCTGGCTGCCAGTCCAGTTCTTCCTTATCTGACAAGTGCCAGTTTTCATTTGGCATGAAACAAACAGCTTCATAGTTTAATGTACAAACACAGCACTGTCAAGATTATATACCGTTGGGCTTTTTTTGTAATGAATGTGACTATTTCAAATAAAACTTCATGAGTTTATGAAAGATCCACAGAATTTGGGATCTTTGTACTGGATGTTGGACCAAAACTAGTTCGATGACTTTGCCTGATAATATGAGTAGACCAGGTTGAAGTAAACTAATATGATTGTAATCAGTGTACAAGCTAAGGTTATGTGTACTCTTTAGAGACAAAGAAACTGCGAAAGCATGGGCTCAAGAAATAACGAAATATGTTGGAGGCTCAGGTTTCACTTCTTTATTGTATACTGGGAAGTAGTATTTTAAGGAAGTGACCTTGTTTATGGTAGCTCAAAATCATACACTGACATCTGCTCTTTTGCAAGTCTGTTTCCTAGGTAAAAATAGGTACACATTAACAGAATAGAATTGCAAACAGAATTTAGTGATAAATGTTATTTGAACGCTTTGGGGTTTTGTCTAAATGTTTGGCTTTTCTTTTTTTCCGCTTGTTTTCTTGCAGGATGATAGAGGGAAGCTTCAGAAACCAACAGTAAGTGTGTTTCTTGAAATGCCACATTGTTTCTTTTAGGCATTAGGAACGGTGTCTCTCTGTAAATGGTATACCCCCAGAGGCAAAAATAATTCAGCTTGATTTAAGTGTAGTGTTTCAGGTCATAGATCTCTTAAACCTGTTGATCTGGCTTCAACTTATTCTTCCTGTTAGCTGTTCTTTTCTTTAATTTGCGTGGTTTCGAACCAAGAGGTTACTAAATGTGATGGCATTACACTATACCAAAAAGGTGAGTACAGAATCAGTCAATGGTTTTCTAGTATTCAGTTTAATAAAAAAATCAGTTTATAGACAGAATGAATTAAACTAACACGTGTTTGTGGGGAAAAAATGTGGTGTTTAACAATATATTGGTAACACTACTAGATCTAAAATATAGAGGCATTTGATTGCTGTATTATAGATCAGTTAATTTGCAATTGTGAACCCTTTTCAAGGTGAAAATACTGTTTGCTTCCTGACTGTTTCAGTAGATTTTGAGTGCCCTGTCAATGCAGCATTGCACCTATTTTCCAATTTTTTTTTTCTATCTTTGATAGAATAAAGTTGTGTTGGCACTTAACTATCAAACTCGTAAAATTCAGATGTCCCTTAAAGGAGCAAGTGTATCAGGGATTAATTTGTACAGTTGCTGCTGCTGTGTGTATAGAGGATGTTTGCTCAGAGCTGGCTTAACAGTACAGCAGTGCACTTAGGAAATAGCTGAAGATTATTTTTAAATGAAGTGTAGTAGGAATAGGATCTTACTCTTGCTGTTTGAGAGATTGTTTCTTAAAAGTAATCACTTTTGTAAGATCTTCCAATAATATGAATAAGTTAAAGGAAAGAAAGATAAAAAAAAGTATATATACACTGAAATGTTTGCTATAGCAATTATGCATTTTATTATTAATTAAGGACTGGAACTAGTATACTAATAAAAATAAGAAATGGAGTGGTTACTGGAATTCAGAGCTTCCTCCCACCAAGAATAACATCCGCTATTCAGATTTCTATTGAAATTCAGGGTAATTTACACTTAAGCTGTAAAAGCAGCAACCATAAATGCAGCTGAGAAACAGACTGCCCAGTGCAAGTTGTAGTAATACAATCCTTTGATTAAGCTCACAGGAACTTAAACTGTAGTACTTAGCACGCTTTGGCCAAACTGATATTCTCAGTTGGGAGTGAAGATGCATCCAAAAGACTTTCTACTGCACTCCTATTTGGCTTATTCCCTTGTTTTAGTGCTGGTCGTAGTTATCTACACTACACGTGGGTTTCTCCATCATTCCAGAAGGAAGCCGGAGCGCTTTCCTCCAGCAGGACCTGTGGGTGTAGCTGATAAGACAGTTTCACTTTGCATTGTGCTCTGGGTGTGTAACGTGACAGGTTAGGCCCTGTGTGCCCTGGCTCTCTAGGAGCCGTCAGAAGGCCTTGTGCTTTCAAATGTCCTCGTCCTTCCACTGTACTTAAAGTACCCTCAGTGTACATGTCCAGTGCCATACTGTTTAAAAACAGATTTTTGATGAGCTGGGCCACGTTGCTCTTACTGTCTTGGTGTGGGGGGAGCCATCCCCTGGCCCTGGAAGCGGCAAGTCTGTTGTAGGTGATGTTAGTCTTGATAGCGTGGGCACAAGCTGTTCCATACTGTTTGGGTTTGGGATTAGTTTTTCATGGAGGCATTCACAAAACCAATATAGATGTAATCACTGGGTCTTATTCTTTTAAACATGGTATTTGTCACGTGTAAACCTGTGATGATTTGGGTGCTTGAAAAAGTAGCCTGTTTGAATCTGTGAGAGGATGTCAGGAATCTTTTGCTCTTTAAATGAGTTGCAAATATTCTGATACTGAAGCAATTCACTTTTCAGTGATGGATCTTGTACCACTAAATTTTAAGTACAGTTTTAACGCTTGGATCTTCTAAATGCACTTAGGGCCATGTGCAATTAGTAGTATTCAAATTAATAAGTCTTCATATAAATTGTGCACATGTACCCAACTGGGATTTGATCTTGCAGTGCTGCTTTTTCTGTGGAAACTGAACAAGAAGTCCAAATCAATATCAGAAACAACTGTAATAATTTGACTGATTCTTAGACAATCTGAAACACCACACTAAAAAAATGAGTTTAATAAGCCTTGTGGATGTAAATTAGTAGCTTTCTTCATGTAGGTTCCATATAAGAAATATTTGTATTAATTCAGGGTATTTTCAATTAGATTTTAGGCAAGTAAGGGATCTTTGTCTTTTAGGTGACTAAAACTTTTCAAATGTAACCTGAGGTTGAAGTTAGCTTCATGGAAAACTTGCAGCAAAATTCCTTGTGGTGATTTTTTTTTAATAACTTTTAATGCAATGTTGACTATAGAAACTGCTGCTAGCTAGCTTCTAATACAACAGTCTGTTACAGGAATTCTGAGAAAATGCTTTCCAAATGCGATGCACTGAGTTGTTTTTAAATTAGTCCCACTTAATGAGTTTTGAGAAATTGAGGGTCAAGTTAAGATGGAGAGGGATGTCTGCCTGATGTAAATATCTCTTTATGCTTTGCTTTCCAGGAAACTCTTATTACCACCGTTCAGTCTAACTCCAGGTATGGTATGACACCTGATGTCAAACTTGAAGTTCCTCATGATTATGTTTCTGAAGCTTAGAAAGCTGAATAGCTTCTATCTGCTGGAAGCTTAGCTGTCAGAGGATGGTGCATGAAAGTTTCTGTTCTACATAAAGTCCAAGTTGGCATCCGCATACCACTTTACAAGCATGTTAGCTTACTGTCTAGATTTTTTTTTTTCTCACATAGACATGTATCAGTCTCTACCAAATGGTTTGTTGCACAAGCCTTCATTTCTGGAGGCTATCAGGTGAATAGAAGACACTGGTGCCATTGCTGACTTTTTTTTTTTTTTACTGACATAGACACTTCACTTTTAAAATTTGCTACAACTGTTGCATCTAAGGGAGATAAGAGGATCGTGTCTATAAGAAGGAAAACCTGTTGGAATTGGGGGGGGGACACACCACTTTGGAACACCACTGAATCAAACTTATAAAGTTATATCCTGCTGACAACTGCATACTGCTGAAACCTCAGAGGATTGTTCCATGTCCCTCTGAGTGGGGAGCTTGGGTGCTTGAAAGTGTCATGTGATGCTGCTACTTAAATGGCTTTTGAATAAATAATATTCTGGGTAGCACACCATGACTTTAAATATGTCTAGAGTCTTACTCTTCTCTAGTAAGCAAACTTCTTGTAAGCTCTAGTACAAAGACTTAACAGTGCAAGCTTTTTTACTTGGCTAGAGTATTACTGGCCAGCCCAGGTGTTCTGTTGCCCTAACTTTGAAGTATTTGTTGGGATGGGGAGGAAGGACTTCTTTAAGCAATGACTTTTTTCTTTTTTTTTTTTTTTTAACTTGCTGGTTTGCAGACTTGCTGGTTGTCACTTCCTAAACTGCTGTTTCAAAAACTTCTTTCTAGTTCGTGGTCCAACTGGGTGATCCCAGCAATAGTAGCAATCATCGTGGCCCTGATGTATCGTTCCTACATGTCAGAGTAAGCGCCTTACTGAGAACTAATGCAAGAGACTGATCTGGGAGAGAATATAAGCAATCCTAACTCAATATGTTTCCAGAGCCAAGCCTGATGTCTGAAGAAAAATTCAACTTTTTCAGAAAATTGAACAATTCTTTTCTGCTGTGCACTTTTCTTAATGTTGCCTTCTTACTTGCTGTTCTGAAGTGATAAAAAGGCAGCATTTCTCTTTTTATATAACAATTTTATTCTCTAATGAATTATTTGATAACTGTATTGGTTTCTGTGTTAGAATATTGTTTTGCATGTAACACTGATTCTGGTTATTTCTCTTTAATCTGTAATGGGGTCCATAGGACTCTTTCTACATATAAATTTTACAGCTTTAAATGACTACCAAAACTGTGTACATGTATTTGTCCATGTACATAACTTCACTTAACTTAAGAAATCATGTTGTCTTCTTAAATGTAGTATGTTTGAATGAAATGCTAATTAAATGTAATGGAAAAAGCCGAGTGGAGTAGTGGATATAGGTGCCTGTAAGCAGTTGGGCCCTACCAATCAGGCTGTAATGAGCTGATTTTTTTTTTTCTCCCTCTTGACATCTGCTCTTATAGTTGTAGATATTCCTACTAGCAAACTGTTCTGTTTGGCTCCCACTGAAACTCAGGCAAAATATGAAACTGTGTTTGGCCCAATTAGGTCTGTCTCAGTTTCGTGAAAAGTAGCTCTTTTTTGCAAAAAGGGCAGAAAAAATGTTATGTAAATTCCACTACAGGTAATGTAACTGCTACTAAATAATACTGTTCCTGCCAAGCACTCAGGTGACTCTAGAATTTGTTCTGGAACTTTTAGACTTTTATAAAATCTTTAACTTTGTCATGTACATTGTGAGGGGAAAAACTGATACATGGAATCTGTTTCTGACTGTTCTGTGATGTGCTCCTTGGTGCTTTACTACAAAGAGATGACTATTTTCACTGCTAAATACAAGACAACTGAAAGTTTGCGTTTTGTGGTGAACACTTTTAGTCATATGTAAATGATCATGAATAAAAGTTTAATTGCTTAGTCTTGCTGGCTCAAATACATTCATTTCAAACTTTTTTGAAGGCCTTGGAAGGGATGCTCTTGCATATTGGGACATTTCTCTGAAGCGCCTGTTTGATGGTGCATCCTGAAAGTCAAGATACTTCCCTTATGCAGGGAAGTTGCATATAAAAAGTGGGAAAAGTGTACTATGGAGCAGTTAGCATATATGAATGTTTTCATCAGCATAACCTCAACACCAACTAATGACTTAACAGTGGTTTGGCCCTGCAAGCTCTGCCTCCCTGACATACATCAGGACTTCAAACACTATTCCAAGGGCTGCCTCTTGGCAGCACCAGAGGAGATGCATGTAGTTTAGGCCCTGTGTCAAGTCAAATCAAATTGAAAGAGGGTACACTGTAAATACCAGCTTTAAAAAAAAAAAAAAGGGGGGGAGAGGGGAAGTGCTGTGACTTTAGGAGATTGTCTTGTGCATGTGTAGGAATATGTCAATACAGGAATCCTTTAAGAATTCCTTATTGTGGGATTCCTGTTGTGGGATTTCCTTTACTGTTACAGCAAACAAGGAGATCTCATACAGCTTCAATTGTGAAAGCGTTTAGGATCTCTTAGATTTGTATACATGTGTTCTGTCAGACTTAGTTTACAGATACAGACTAAATCACATCAACTTCTTTACCTTGGAAATTTTAACCTGCAGTATAAATGGCAGTGTTTGGGATTGTGTCTAGCACTAACTTACTGTGTCCTGTTCTTGCCCTAGCCTTTCCTCTGAATGTGGTGAAGCTGAGTTCAAAAATTCAGGCTCTATTGACTTTACAGATAACCTTTGAAAAAGATAAGTTAATTCTGAGTTGGTATTTAGACTCGTAAATCAAGTTTGAAGTACTGAATTTTCTGTTTGTTTTTAAAATAACATTTAAATGCACATGTCTAGGTGAGGCAAAAAAAACCCCAACACAATAACTTTAGAAAGCTTAACCTTTCATATCTCTTTTTGCGAGAATTTCAGACTGGGATAATTATGTCCACATCAGCAGACAGGGTAGTGCAATCAAAGTGGATCCATGAGGCAAAACACTTCTTGCGGAAAGCCTTTCTTCCATGCTGTGTATGTTTTGGGAGTTTTACTGTAGTATAGCTCTGTTTGGGTCCCATATACTGGATGTTTATTGGGGGCTGGGGCATGTTATGCAATCCCCTGGAGTACCTATGCAAGCTCAGTTCCGTCTAAAAGCAGTCCAGCTGGCATGCACAGGGAATTTCCACAACGTGAACCAAAAGCGCAGGCAATGCTTCAAAAACTGATGGAAGTTAAAGTGCTAATGTAGATGCACACAGCTCCTTCCCTCTAGTTGGTCTGTTCATACTACCTTCTACCAGTGCTGGTGTAAGTTTTTCCTCAGAGGTGGACATGACTCTTTCAGGTTTTTAAACGTAAACTGATAAATTTGTAAACTCAAAAAATAATCAGGCTTACAGTTTTCCTTTTTAATACCCTAAGGTTAGAGCTGCTTTCCATAGAGGTCATGCAGGAGCTTTTATGTGACTTTAGCTTTTGGTTGTGAATATGAGAAGAAGAGAAAAGGTATATCGGTGTGGTGAGGAACGAATGACTATGCTATTGAAAAACTAGTCAAATGAACTGAGGATAGTGAATGTTTTTATGGTCTGACAGCAAAAGGAAAAGAATGGGCAGAGTCTGCTTTCTTCTCAGAACAAAATCCTTTGTCCCCAGATCCAATCTGAAGGTACTTGCTCTAATTGTCTGGCAATTAGCTTTAATACTCATTTTTGTTTGGAGAGGCTGGTTTTGGTAGTCGATGCTTTAAATCAGATGTCGTCTCATGTTGTTTACTTGTACAACTTCACAATGTTTATACCGCCTTTGTATCCTGAAATAAATTATTTGGGCATTGCATTTTTGGCCTTTATTTGCCTCTCCTCTGTTGTTCACAAGAATGCATAGTGGCAGAAAGCTCCCTTAAATGGAGACCGCCTTGGCTTCCTCTTGGTGTCTGTGGAGTAAAGCCAGCACAACTTGTTCGCTTGCTCCCTCTGCTATGATGAGAAAAAACTAGTACGCTGTCCCTTTCTCCGGCTCGCTTGCTTCGGCACAGTGGTCCAATGCCTTTCTGTAATGCTGAATGCTGTGCTGCAGTCAGGATTTTGCAGAATGCTAGAGAGGAACTGGCAAGGGGTTAAAAGCTAGGCAAATGGAAGCTGATTACAAATTTTAAGTCATAGTATATCTTCCTTCAGAGGCAAAAGAGTGGGAAGGTGCTATTGGTTTTATTTTCTGAATGTTTGACTGCTGAGAGTAAATGAATGCTTATAAATTCTTGGCCATTTTGAGCAAAACTTTCTGTATTTTCTGCAAGGCTGGCAATTATTAACCCAAACTCAGTGAGAATGAATGAGCTGTATCGAAGTATCATACAAAACATGTAGAACATTAATAGTATTACAGCGTTTTCTCCTGAATATAGAAAAGGATTTCAGAAACAGTATAGAAGGAACAAGGAGGGGAAGGAAGCTCGTACTCCTGTATGCTTAGCTCTAACACCTGGCCGGATCTGAGGTGAAGCCAGTAACTGACAGATCACATATTCGAATTTTACTTTTCTCATTTTACTTTCCTTTCATACTACATTACATTCCTTCTCATGATTAATTCATTATGTGTTGAAATATTTTGAGTTTTGAATGACCTGGCTTATAAGTAGGTGGGCAGACAAGCACGTGAATTCATGAGAAACGTTGGAACATTGGATCTCAGTAGATGATTAATGCTGGATTTTCTGTTCTTTCTGAAAACTAGTTAGACTTGTTCTTAATCTTCTTACATGTAAGAGTGTGCATAAAACAATCCTTGACATATTCTTTGCCAGTTTTCTAAAACTGGGGACATAAAATGCAACTGCTGGTCTCTATTGATGGCTGCTAAAACAGAGCTCGGAATGGACTCAATTGCACTGCAGAGTCTCATGTGTAAGGAATAGATTTTGACTTTTATCCTGCGTAGTATAATTTCTGTGCCTGTGTCTTATAGTTTACTGCACTTAGGCAGACAGCGTACTGCCAAGAGCTGTCGGTTCTGTTCACCGAGAGGAAAGTAGAATTGTCAGGCAGGAAGAGTTAGACGCAGGAAAACCTTAGGGAAGAGTTTTTGATCTCTCCAGACAGGACACCACAGAACTCACGCGGCCCCCCAGAGTTCAGAAGTAGCACAGTTACCACAGAAATCTCACCCTTTTCCATAGACCGCGGCCTATGGATAAAGCTGATTGATCCTATTGCAGGGTGAGAGCATTCCACAGTATCTCTGGAGTTCCACCCACTTAGGTCCTGGATAAATGCAGCCTCGTATTGTTTGAAATAACAAAGTTTTTACCCGTCAGCTGTGGGAAAATGTCTCTTTAAACAGAACGTGTTCTGGAAACTGCTTCAAGGTCTAGGAGAGGTGGTTAGAGAGAAAAAGGTAAGCCATGCAAGGGGAGTGCTTTCCTAAATGACTTACTGAAAATAAGGAAAGAACATTCTCCTGTCACATTCAGTTGTCCCAGATTTTGGAAGCCAGTTGATACTTGTATTGTCACTTATCTAGACTTAACATGGCTTGCAGGGGTGTCCAAATGGGCACGATAGGTGCGTTGTCTACATAGATGTTGAGGGTGGACATGAAATAAGAGCTTAGCCTGCTGCTTAGAAGCCTGCAGGGTGGTGGATGGGTGACTGGAAACAAGAAGATGTGTCCTATCATTTGTAAACTGAACGGATTCCCAACCTGTATTTATTTGGATCCGTTTTCAGAGTAGTGTTGCAATGAGTAACATTCTCTGCATCAGTCTGAGGACAAGCAATTTATGAATAATAAAGGGAAGTTGGTATTTGAGCAGTCACAGCTTCTGGGATTAGAATGAGAAAACCTTTTATTTTTAGGTGATTCTGCAGAACTACTCTTTGACTCTATTCACATAACAAAGACACTTGAGTAATACAGGTTATTGTATACTTTGTCATCATGGTGAGGAGATCTTCAGACCTGAGGGTATGGATGAACACATTACTAGAATACAAGCTAGGGTGTGTAGATTTAAAGCTAGCTACTCCCTGGTAGTGGGCTGCTCTTAGTCTTGGTTGCATGCAAGATAAGATAATTTATTGCACCTTTGCTGAAGGATATATGATCACATAAGCTTGAGAAGCTCAACATCTAGTAGATGTGTAAGTCTGACCAAACAAGACCTTCCTGCCTCAAGGTCCCATGAGAGTCTTGATCCAGGATGGTGTTCTCAGATCACATCATACAATACACATCAACAGGATCAGACTCTTCACAACAAATTGTGCTTTTTCATACAGTAAGTTGGTATTCACAAATAAGTGTCAGCAGGTGAGAAAGAGTGGGAACAGTCGCTGGAGAAAACAGAAATAGCCTGTGAAGCGAGGACTAATACAGGATTTTCCTTCCGAGCTCTGTGCCCTAACTGCTCAGCTACAGAGAGTCTCTCCTCTCCGCTATGAATCCAGCATTGTTTTTTCTCTCGCCAGAACAGATGAACTGCTTGAATATTTACCCTGGTTCTTGGACAAAGTTTTACAGCCTGGGCGAACTCTGGCCTAGTTTAGAGCGAGCTTGGATGCGTCTGCATCATTCCTGTAGGCGTGACCTTACTGGTTTCTGCTGGGCCTCACTTCTGGTTTGCATGAAGCACATGAATACAGCTCCAGACTTGTCACACGCTTCCACCTGGGAACCTTTCGGTTTGTTCCTGAAGTCAGCGTGAGCTCATTATGAATCCCTTAAAAATAGATGGCCGCCTTACTTTCAGCTGCTAATATGAATTAAAAAAAAAAAAGCATAGGGTTAGCATTAATAACAAATCACCAAACTACATTCTTTTTGCACTTTAAAAATCCACATATTTTAAACCCATCAGTGCAGGGACTTCACTCTTGTGTGAAAAATACCTAGTGCAAACAGATTCTGATCTTGTTTGGAGTGCTCAGTAGTTCTAATAACACTGCTGAAAAGGGTATCAGAAATGGGGCTTGCAGGCAAGCGGGTGAGTCTAAATTCCCTCATAAATACAAACTTGTACATGTCAGTGTTAGATTTTTTGTTTACTATGTAAACTACCAGAACAATTAAAAATCTGAAGTATGGAGTGAATTAAGACTACAAACTTTGTCTTGAAACTGAACACAGAATGAGACGCCACGTGTGAACGTTGTGATGAACTGTGGCTGTGTGTCATGCTATGGAGTGTTTTTGAAAAGTAAGCAAGGGGAGGAGGTATGTCGCTTAGCATGCTATTTCTTCTGGCATACTGCACTCTAGTCATTCTGTCTTTTGGCTGAACCTTCCCTTAATAATCTCATTTTGAATTCACTCATACAACGCTATTAGAAGAAGGCTAAATTTACTTTAATACTTGTTTTATTAACACAATAAAAAAGGACTTCTAGGTTTTTAAAGTGTCATATAAGTGTTATGAGTTCTAGTATTCATTGATCGTATCCTGGCTGTGGTGTTACCTTTGGAGATCAGTGACCAGGAATCTCATGAAGAAAACAGGATTTCCACAGAAATTAGATTGCTATATCATAAAAATGCTTTCTTTTTTAATTTAAAACTTTAAATAAACTTTAAACTGAGGCAACCGTTCATTTTAGAGGGATCAACCCAGTCTATGCAACAAAGTGTTGTCAAAATGCTCTGGAATAAGGATAGCCTTCTTCCAGAAACATGTTCGTTTAGGCATACGTATTTTTTAGCATCTTGTTGCATAAATCAGCTATGTGTAGACCACTAATCCATTCAAGCAGCTGCTCGGCATATGACAAATTTTGTTTCCAATGAGTATAACAAAATAGGCATCATCTTTATCAATGTGTTGCACCATAAACAATATAAATAGAAAGTAGTATCAAAACCAGTTTTAGTGGCTTTTAAGTGGCTAAGACATTAGCGAAAGATATACTGTATACCCTGGTTATCATCCTCTTCCTGATTTCTCCATTTCATGAAATAGTTTGAGTCTTACTGTTAAAATTTAATGTGTCCAAGCCAGAGTGCAGGCATTTCATATCTCTGCCCTAGTAATAAAAATTTCATAGAGTACATTCAATGACTTCACAAGGTCAGAACTTGATTTGATTTCCACTCTAAAAGACAAATGAAAGGTTCTCCAACATATTACTTTTTTTTTTTAAACTGTAGTATTTCAAATACTGAAGTTTGCATCCCAAAGTTCCTCCAGTTTCTAATGATATTGTGAGTTACCATGTCAAGCAGTTCAGAGATTAGAAGTATCATAGTAAAATAGAAATAGTGTATGGGACTCATCAGGGCTCTTTAAATTGCTGGCCACAGAAAAGAATAAGGAAGGTAAGTGCAAGTTTAGTAAGTTTTAATGGGTAAAATAAAAGTAAGGTTTGCTCCAGGTTAGGCTCTGCAGAGGGACCTGGACAGGCTGGATCGATGGGCCAACAGGACCTTATGAAGTTCAACAAGGGGAAGGTGCAAAGTCCTGCACCTGAGAAGAAATAACCCCATGTACAAGTACACCTGGTGGTTGACAGGCTGGTAGTCAACTTGGCGGAA
>NW_008795036.1:4259868-4293438 GCF_000699145.1 Aptenodytes forsteri
CCTGAAAGGAGGTTGTAGCGAGGTGGGTGTCGGTCTCTTCTCCCAAGTAACTAGTGATAGGACGAGAGGAAATGGCCTCAAGTTGCGCCAGGGGAGGTTTAGATTGGACGTGAGGAAAAATTTCTTTACTGAAAGAGTGGTTAAACATTGGACCAGGCTGCCCAGGGAAGTGGTTGAGTCCCCATCCCTGGAGGTATTTAAAAGACGAGTAGATGAGGCACTTAGGGACATGGTTTAGTGGGTGGTGGTGTTGGGTTGACGGTTGGACTCGATGATCTTAGAGGTCTTTTCCAACCTCAATGCTTCTATGATTCTATGATTCCAGGCAGTGGGCACCAGAGACAAAGCACATGGATTTGAAAACTCTGAGAAACTCTTCTCAATAAGTAAGAGTTGCTTTTCTTATGCCACCTTCTGAGTGTCCTGCAACACTTTGCTGGTGCCGATTTTCAAAAGCAGAGGATTACTAGAGTTATCTTTGAGTAGTGACAGTCTTCCTGCCCTGCTCCTTGCACGTTGCAGCTCCTGTACTCTACTAAGCCACCATGCTCTGGCTGCTGAAGCTTCCTCATGTGTCAGAGGGTATCCTTCCTCTAGAGCATTTCGCCGGTGCTTTGTTGCATTGACCAGGCTGATCCCTCTAAAACGGGCACCGTTGCCTCAGTCTGAAGATGCTTTGTACCAGTGAAGCTGCATTCACAAGAGGGCTTGTGCTTTTAAAACAAGGCCACCTTCACCCACTTGTTCCACCTATACTCCAAGCCTCTTGCAACCTAGTGCCAAGGTAGCTGCACTTCTCAGAGGCACAACCACGAAGGAGACACAGTATTTATTAGAAATACTTGAGCAAAGCAGACAGATTTACTAAGCTAAGGTATCAGGGTCTTAAGGTTGCTTAATGCCAAAAACTAGTTGGATTATTGCTCTGTGCTGCTGAAAGGACCTAGGATAGCTTCCTAATTGTTTATCTAGCCGCATATATATAGATATATGTTAATAACAGAAACAGGGAAAGCTCTCACAGAAAAATCAATTCTGAAGCTTATCTGCTCATCCATGAGAACTAAGCACTGAAAAATCCTTTTCTTTTTGAAGACGTCTGTTCAATTTTTTACCTAAGAATGAATAGCTCTCTTCTGCCTTCTTCTGTGGGGCAAAACCTGTGTCTGGATTTTGTAGCTGTGCCAAAACATAGCTGAGACACAAGTCTCAGCCCAAACACAGAGCTGCTCTGTTGCCAGACAACACAACCAGCGAGGAACAAAAGGTTTTCTAAGAGGTTGAGGTGATCTATTAATTTTTTTCCTTGTCAAGATAAAATTACAGAAATATGTGCCATATGGGGTTACCCGGCTTTTGTAAGTGCTGCTGCTGTGTTTTCTTCCTTCAAAGCTTTGCTCTCCCCAGCATGGGTGATGCAGAGCATGCCACAGGCAGGGATGGCTGGGGAATCGGTATAAATACCCCACTCAGCCCCACTCCCCCAGTTTTACTATGCCTTTAATTGAAAGTTAGGGAGAGGCAGAAGAAAACTCAGTGCCTTTAAAAAAATGTTGGGCCAAATGCTGCCTGACCATCAGTTCAGGCTAACTCCCACTGACCTTGCTGAAATAACAGGGCTCTGAGTCATGGAGAGGCTTGGTCTGTGCCCAGGGGAGTTTTTGGATGATTCCCTCATTCTTAGTGGACTTTTTTTTTTAATATTCAAGGTTCAGAGGAGGAAGAAATGCTGCACGCCCACCACAGAAGAGGAGATTTTCTATTCATGTGTGTTTTCTCAATGCTTGCCAGTGCTGGCTTGTTGGCTGAAGGCACTTTGCTGACTCCCTCTGTGGCCAAGGAGTTAATTAGCTACAGCTGAGGCATTTTTAAACAAATGTCCGACTGTAGAGGAGTTGGGTCATAAAGGTGATGTTTTAGGGCTGCCTATTGTTTTTCCATAATTCTTTCTTTTCTGTTAGTATGTCTTTATTTGCAAGATTCCTTTCACAGGCACCTCTGAAGACCACTAATCTCTCGGAGCAAACATTTCTCTGGGGGCTTATGAGAGGCTGCTCAGGAGTTTCTTTATTCAGTGTGCCAGGATCAGCTGTGTCACACAAGTGCATGTTAATGAAAAGAAATTCAGTGACCTGAATTTCAGCCCAAGGGAAAGGTGAGACTGTCTTGGGACAGTGACCTGATTTGGGGTCTCCCTGGGCAGCCCCTCTCCTTTTCCCCACCTGCTGGCACAGCATGATCCTTAGCTGAGCTTCAGGCCCCCACATTCAGGCAGCAGCAGCAGCAGAGGAGGTGGAAAGCTGCAGGAGTGCTGATGTACCAGCTAGGCTCACCTCCAGTCTATGAGGCATCATAAGGTTGCACTAAGGGAACAGCAAATGCTGAGCTCCTTGCAGGAATCTTGTTAAGTTGATTAACTGTCAAAAAGGTTTTCTATGGTGATGAGGAATATAGTTATGTCAGGCTGTGGGCTTAACTGGAGAGACATAATGAAGCTGACATCTTGAATGAGAGTAGTGTTGTCTTTTGTTCTGTAAAAATTACCATTTGCTAAAACATCCAAAGCTGAAAGAAGGTGGAAAAAAACCCCTTAAGATCTTTTTTTTTTTTTTTCAGTGTAATGGTAGGTCAAAATATTTTTTGGTCTTAATAAATTATTTGTAAATATGAAGTGTATAGACAGAAAAGAATATAATGTGTTTGGGTTTTTTTAAGTAAACAAGGTCTTTACACTTGGTTTTGATTCCTTTTCAAAAAGGGGGGGAAATGATAAAAAGCTTTTCCCTCCTACTCATTCAATAAATTTTTTAACTCAGTGTCTGTGTGTAGAATAATTTTCATATAAATATAAGTAGATAAGGCTTTGTTCTTGATGTTTCTTCTATCTTTTGTCACTGCAAAACTTGGATAAACCTCTTATCCTTTCTCTATCATTGTCCTACACTGGTAACAACAGTCAATCTTTTTATGGTTATCCAGGCAGTTTAATTTATCTTTCCTCTTCTTCCCAGTTGCCCAAGCAGACCAATAATCTCTTGTTTACTTGAACTTTGACTGTGTTCTTCTGGACTGTGTGGAGGCAACAGTCCCGGGCCAGAGTCCAAGGCAAAAGACTTAAATTGACCCTGTTGCGTGACGACTCCATTCAGAGGTTCACTGCTTAATTAACTATTTCTGTTGCCTAAGAGCCATTGTCATGGTCCAGTATCCAAACTGGAAGGAAAAACATCCAGAGTAATGCGCTCCCCGAGACCTAAGCCAAGTCCAGAGACACCAGAAAGCAGGAAGCCCAAGGGAAAGGTGAGACTGTCTTGGGGACAGTGAACTGATTTGGGCTCTCCCTGGGCAGCCCCTCTCCTTTTCCCCACCTGCTGGCACAGCATGATCCTTAGCTGAGCTTCAGGCCCCCACATTCGGGCAGCAGCAGCAGCAGAGGAGGTGGAAAGCTGCAGGAGTGCTGATGTACCAGCTAGCTAGGCTCCCAGCCTACTCCTACTCATGGGTGTATGCAAGCCCGAGCCATCATCCTTGCCTGCAACCTGTCCACAGCTGGGATTTGGGATACACCAAGGCAACTGATAGGTTAAAAAATGTGGCGGCAGGTTAAGCTGTCAGCTGATGCCTGCATGGGTCACTGAGCTCTGCCTCTGCTCAGGGTCACTCAACAAGGATTGATGCTTTTGTTAAAGTTAGGGATGCCTGCAAAAATGTAGCTGCAGATGTGAAGGGACCGCAGTGAATGGCATTGGTTTAGCTCAGCCACACCTGACAGACCTTTTGGAGCCCAAAGTCTATGCTTTCTGGAAGAGCCCTTCAAAGCTGAGCTATGAACACAACCTTAAACCAAACTCTGACTCCATCCTTAGCCAGAGTCTAGCAACCCTTGCCGCCCTTCACCTAAATACATCCGTGCTTGTACAAGCCATGTGACATCCAAAATCTTCTTATGGGGGGAGGGCAGGGGATGCTGAGAATTTAGTGTTAGTATAACTGAAGTCTTAGCAGTCTAATAAAAAACCTGTTATTATGCAGATCCATTTTTTTTGTTTGTTTTTCAAAACAAGAAGAAAGAGGAAAAAAATTAGGAATATTATTATTTATGGAAAGCCTCAGTAATAATAATACAGTCAAAACTGTTATGCACGCACTGTCTAGGCTCTACCGCTTTCCCCTCGTGTCCTGCTCACCCTTCCACTGCTCCTCTGGGTCAATGGCTTCAGTGGGGGGGAGCGGGTACGGGGAGGCAACAGCATCCCGAGTCTTTCGCTGGGAGGAGTATGGTGGTGGTGTTTTTTTCCTCCTCCTCTAAGAGCCACTTAAGGTCATATTCATGTTTCCCAACGCCTTTTGTGCTTTGTTCTTTCTTCATCGGTCTGCAATTCTATGTTACATCTGAATTTACTATATATGGTGCATTTTACCTATGTTAGGAACTTGTTATTTATTCTTTTTGTTACTTTTTGTTACTCCTAAAATGGGTTTTGTTCAGCTCCCAGGTCTGTACTTCTCTAGCTGACCACTGGTGTGTGGGTTATAGCCCTGCAGCCCTCAGCATTAGCCCATGCCCCGTCTCCATCATCCTGTGCCTGTACTCCTCTACACCACCTCCTGGGACCCCACCTTCAGGGCCTCCTCTCTCATACCATGCCTGCATTACATCATTCTGCTGAGGTCATAAATATTTCACGCTCCACAGAACAGCTGCGTGTTAGTACTATCTGTATAAAAGCTATGGTTATACTGTATGAAGATAAGCAAAGCAAGTTAGGCATAGCTACCTAGTCATTAGAAAAATGGCTGTTACAGCAACAAATCAAACCAAATAAAAAGAAAGCTTCGAGCAGGTCTAGACAAATTCAGGCAAAGCAAGTCTGATAAACCTCCGTCCTGAGGCTCTGCAAAGTCAAAGCAAAGCTTGTGTCCTGTTACCCGCAACAGCTGTGCTGTCTTTACGAGGCTGCAGCCTGCAGTGTGTCCTGGACAACCCATTTTTTAAACCTGGGTACTCATGCTGTCCTGAAAAGTTATCCCAAACCTAATCCTGGTCTAGGCATCCTGTGCAGCCTCAAGTGCTGAAACGTCAGGGTGCCAAACTTGGAGAGTAGCCCTCAGTTCAGCCCAGCGAGCCCTTGCCAGCTCAGTCACCACCCACCTTGGGCTTCGCAGGGTCTGAAACCCCACCTTGAGCCACATGCACGTGGCCTCGAAATTCTTCCCGGGCCTCCACCTTACTCTCAGGATAGGCCTATAATCCAGCATGACCGTCCCTATGGGACAGGGTGCTGGTGCAGGAGTCCTCACAAGAAAGCAAGTTCAGGCTTGTCCAGAGACCCATGTAGGCATCAGCTTGCCGGTCAAGCCCTGGTACCTTCTCAACCCCCTTGGGTTATGGCATTGTACCCTCGTCTCTTGCCCTGTCCTTGGCACTGGGGCAGTGGCCTCCCACAGTGGTGGGGACCCTGCCTGAAGCCAGACCTTCGCCTTGGCCTGAGGTCCATGCCTGAAGCCCCAGTGCCTTCGGCTCTCCTGTGCCAGGAGCCACCAACTCATGATGGCCTCAAAGAGAAGTGGAGAGGGCTGGAAGTGTTTGGAAAAATGATGGTCTTGGCCAGAGGTAGCAAGGTGAATTTTGGTTTGGCAATACCAGAGGAGGCTCTTTTCTCTCTGTTTTGGCCTAAGTTCAACATGGGTCATGTGCTGGGATTCCCTTGCCATGTCAACTTTGCAAAGAAGCATGGGATCCTTTATGGGTTTGGTGGCCCAGTTTTTGCAGATGCTAATTTTTAATCCTGTTGGGTGGAAGGGGAGGATGCATTTATATCGTAATGAACGCATAATGATCTTGGCTATTGTTTCTGTAACTTGTATTCCTAACTTTATCCCAGTCTCATTCCTTGATCAGCCTGATTTCTAAGCAGGCGATATTTTGGAGGGCTTTTATGTTTTGGAGCCATTTAGAATAAATAAGACTTGTTTGGGGGTTTGGTTTTGGATTTGACAATTTGGAGGGGAGATGTGATGCAGGTAGAAATAGCTTTTATGTTAGGTCTCTGGGTTGAGGTCTGAGGAAGCTTTGAATTTATTGCTGTATGTTTCAGATTCCAGGTTTTCTGAAATGAGGTTTGATAGAGTGCTTCTGACACACGCTGGTTGCTTTTTAAAAAATGGCTATCTTGGGCTACCGTGAGTTCAGGCTAATTCATGGGGCTGCTCCTCTGAGTCTCTTCTAGAAGGATCACCCTTTTCTCCAGTGGAGCAGGTTGGTGTAAAGGGCAGCTACACCAAGCTATGGGTGTGCGCTGGCATGGTCTGAAGGCATTTTTTTAAGTCTCCACCTTCAAAAGGCCTGTTGTCCAGTGCTCAGGTTAGCATTTGTGCATTTTGGGCTTGCAAAGCACCTTTTTTTCCTAGTAATAGGTACACTTTGATTGGGCTTTGCAGGAGTAGGTTTTTTCAGTGGTCTAAATATAGAGCCTTGCATTGAGAAAAAATGCACAATTTTGTCAAACATGTCCTAGCTTGATTTTCCTCTTGAGCTGATGAGAGTTCCCTTGGATAATTTGTAGTTAGAGATAATTACAGGTTTCAGTTAAAGAAGTGAGGAGTTAGGGAAATAAAATAAATATTTAAGACATAATTTTCTAATTTCTATATTGAGCTATTGGTTATTTATTTTTGAGTTGTAAGTCTGGAGTCTCAGAATATCTTGAGTGAAATGTGTTGAGGAAGACAGCTAGATCAGGTTTGCTTTTTAAGCATGTGTAAAGGATTAGGGCTATGGTTTAGATGTATTTGGTTTGTAGGAAGTTGATGTGAACAGGTAATGTTTTGTTTTGGAGGGAACTGCAGCTTTTGGCTTTTGGGCTGCAATGATGGGACATTCGACGGGAATAAGGGCTGAGACAGACAGGGAGCTGATTTGGAAATCATCATAGGTTGATTTTTTTTGGGGGGTGGGGTGTAAGATGTGTGCTTGAGTTCACTGAACAAGAATAAGGCCTCAGTTAGAAGAAGCCTCAAGGGATCAAATTTGGGACTTCTTGCCCTGTTCTGTCCTACAGCCGATGGGGTAAGATTATGGCTAATGCTGCAGTTGTGGTTTTAGCTTGTGGAGGCTGGAAACTGAGCACAGGACAAGTGTCCTGGTGGGTCATGGCAGCCTTCTGATGTCCCAACAGGGAAATGTTGTGCAGACAGCTTGGGGACAGTATGGCACAGGCTACGCTAGGGCTTGGGTTAGGCTCACAGTAAGGGCTGCCTTTGCTCAGGCAATGAGAAATGAGGCCTTGTTAAAAGATGGATTTAGGATCACGCTTCTTAACCTACTGACAGGTTGATGTGCTGGATACTCTGCCTGGAAGTGAGGACAAGAGGAGCTGATGGCAATCCCAACTTACCAGACGCCCAGGCTAGCAGAGAGCAGTCATCTGGGGTTACAGCAAGTGACTTTCCTGGTTTGTGGTCATCTCTGCATGATGCTGTCTCACTTGCCTACTGCTCCATGGAACTACATCAGCAAGCTGTGACCAACCTCCTCGGATGGACTCATCCTCTGTGGGTAGTTTGCCTGCCACTGTGCATGTTGCGCCATCCACAGCCCTCCTGCCTGGGCTAGGTCTATACACTGGGGACCTGTGCCCTGGTCCTGTTTTATTTCCTACTGTTGATGTACTGTTGCTGATGGTGCTAGAAGCCAGATGAAAGTATCGCCCAATGTCCAAAACTAGAGGTCCTGAAAACCATGCCTGGGTGTTGCTCAACCTGGGAGTCTCTTAGTATCCAGAGAAAAACCTTTCTGTCTGACTTAAGTTTCCCCATGACTACAGTAGCATTTGTGTGTGCGTCCAGAGATGTCCCAGCATTAACCAGGCTAAGCAAATTGATACCTTGATCATGTGAACCATAAAATAGATGCCCTTCTGCTTAAAGTCCCCGAGGGCTTGATCTGAGAGGAATGGCTTTGGTATCCTCTGAGAACGTGGACAGGCTGAGGCTCAGCATGCTACACAGGTGGGGCTAAACTTTTCTTCTAAGAGATGAGGGGCAGGTAAAGGGAGAAGGAATCTGGAGTCTGTTCTTCATTTGAGGACAAATGCTTTAATGTTGTATGCTGCTGAGCCTAATAGCTCTGACAGACATGTAGTGGTGGATTTAGCCCCATTCTGCTGGAGGTTGCAGCTCTGTGCCAGTGGCAGCTGGCGTATATCCCAGTTTACAAATCAGCATATTAGTATAAGCCCGTCTTCACAAGAGAGAGGTTTGCAGTGGCCGTGACTGTGATGGATGAAGAATGGAGACAGGGATGGGCTCAGCAGCCTTCGGCAGTGAAGAGAGACCTTCAGTGGAGTCAAGAATATCTGAAATGACTTTGGCTTAAGCTACAGCAGCCCTTGTTTTCTAGTCTGGTCCTGTATTTCACCTGGGTCCTACCTAACTGAAAAATTTCATGTTGCTATTCAATATTTTGTGTATTTAAAACATTGTCTGTGCTAGCTTTTGCCAAAACAATTCATATTTTTAAGCAATTATGTTTTATAATGCAAAATATCAACATTTTGCATAGCCTTTCAAAATAAATGTGGAACACATCAAATGCCACAACATTTTGAAACTTATCTTGAAACGAACCTATTTTTTTGCCAATTGATTTTATTATTTTGCTTACTGACAACTCTGAGCTGGTGAAAAGGAAATTTTTTTCCCCAGGTAATTTATTAAAAAGCCTAACTAATTACTTTTACAGCTTTTTGAAAAGGCTCATCATCGATAAAGAGCAAGAGTTCAGTCCTGCCAGTAAAACTTTGGACTGTTTGATTGCCAGAAGTCTATTAATCAGTAAAGAAAGTTTTTCAGTCTTTGTGTGAGAGAGAACGTAAAAGGAAACATCTTGACACAATTTTAATTTTAGCCTTTAAATTGCATAACTGTATATAATGTAATTAATTTTTCCCCTAAGGGAAAAAATACCCATTGATTTTGTGTTATATAAGGTGAGAGTAACATTGGGAATAGAAAAATGAAATTAATCACAGAACAGTAGATTATAATCCAAGCCTAGAGCTTTTTGTGTTATTAAGGTGAGAGTAAAACATTGGGAATAGAAAAATGAAATTAATCACAGAACAGTAGATTATAATCCAAGCCTAGATCTGAGTCTAGTGAATGGGATGAAGTGTCTTTGCTTCCACATGATCCCTTCCATTAGTGTTCTTAATTTATTTTGCAGATAAACTCCAAAAGGTTAAGTCCTTGAGCTGCCTGTGCTCTGGATTTAAGCCACTTGTTTATTATGGAAAGAGCATATATCTCCATCCTTGGAGATAATCAGAACTTGACTAGACATGACCCTGAGCAATCCGATCTAATTTTAACGTTGAATCTAACTTCAAGGTTGGCCCTGCTTTGAGCAGGGATCGGACTAGATGAGATCAGGAGGATCTTTCCGATTGAGGTTTTTCTATGAGTTTCTCTGTATGTGTGTATATACATGTGTGCAAACAAGTACTGAAAGAAGGTTACTCCTTGGCTCCAGCCTAAGGATATAATTTTCAATGAAAACATCAGTATGAAATTTGTCATAAGGCATTCTGGCTAAATCCATGAGTCAAAAAAAATGATTGTCATTTATCTTGGTATTCTAAAGCATGTAAGTATGGAAAATCAGCTATAGGACAACCAACCCATGTGAGTAAGGGGCTACTATTTATGGATTTCTGCAAGTTAAATTTCTTTTTCCCAAGATATTTGTTTCTTGGAGGAAAAAAAATCTAGAAACAGGCTTGAATCCTGTGTGTTTTGGCATTTCTAGCTCCAAAACAGGCAAATCTAGAAGTCCTGCCTGTCTGCAGAGCAAAAAGTGACCTGCAGCAATGAGACGGAGGTGGTGGCCTAAGACAGAGTGGAGGCAGGTTGTTGGTGTCTCCACCAGCCTGTCTTGATCAGCCTTCGCTGATAACCTGTTGGCAATTTCCCTAGTTTTTCCTTTTCCTCCCTCTATTCCTGCTCTCCTTCATCTTCTTTTCTCTGCCAGTTGCTATTCTCTAGGAATAGCACTTAAATCCCGTATAAGTCCTTTTTAAATGGCCATAATATGTGTGCTAAAATATATGTTCATAGGAGAAGAAAATACTGTTAGGAGAAAAAGCCTCCTAGGACACATGATGTATCACTGTGTCTTGGTTTTTCAGCTGTTTAATATGCAAACACAGAGCTACCCCAGTTTTTGGAACAGAATAAGAAACTTTGAAACTTAAATGGATTTTGACAGCTGTTCAAAACTAGAATTATGGCAAGTATTTCTTCAGTCTGATCTCCAAGGGTTTGATGATTCTTAGGTTCAGGCATTCATCTGTGAAGCCTGAAAATCTTGTAATCTATTGCTCAGCTGCATTCAAAGAAAGTTGTGTAAGAAGATGAAGATTGCTTTGCAGTGGCTTAAAGGAACAATATAATTGGGAAATTATATAGAAGGCTGATCAGAGCTTAGGATGTTGCCAGTATAAGTCAACATAACCCTGTGTCAACCCAAAGATTTACTCCATCTTTCAGCATCTGTGCAAAGGATGCCAGAGCAGCGAAGTAGTTACTAGTGTATACCACTGCAGTGGAGAGAAAAACAACAAAACAGAAAGCATGGACAGCAAAGTGAGGATCGGTCTATCAAGAAATCACTCAGAAATCTCTTTATTATTTCTCTCATTCATAGCATGAAGTTCAGGGTTTAAAACATCCTGATATTTAGATGAAATCTTTGAATGGTAAGGCACATAACACTATTTAAAAAGGAAAATAAAAGTGGCAAGAATTGAATTGTGGCACTATGTTTCATTAAAAATGAGTGTTTGATTAAAAGGAGCATAATTAATGCCAGCTACACACGCAATACCCATTTCTGTAGTGCTTTGCCACAGAAGGTCACTGTAAAAAACAGCATGAAATGGTGTTTCTGGAGACAAGTTCGATTTATTATCTTGAAAAGGAACGTTTAAACTCGAAATGGACAAACTCATGCAAAATGGCAGTGGCTCACGCAATCCTCTTCTGTTCTCTCTTTGACTTGCTTTGACACCTACCAAATGAGGTCAAAGATCATCCTCAGCAATGCGAGGGCTGGAGCAGCGCCGGGGGCAGGTGCCGGCCGGGACTCTCCCCGTGGGGAGCTGGGCGAGGGCAGGTGCTGCGCTTGCACCGGGATGTGTGGCAGGAGCTGGAGCGAGCGGCTGCCCTGGGCAGCAGTGCTGGCAGCCCGCGGGCTTGGGGGCGGCGAGGCAAGGATGTATGCGTCCAGCGCGTTCATGTCCCGAAAGCTTGCAATGCGCGTAGCAGACAGGGAGCGAGTACAGGAATACGTAAGGTGACATCAAGGCTATGAGGCAGAGTGCAATAAATTTGCCCTCGCAGCACCCCAGCTCCCTGCTTGCCATGCTTTTCATTTATGACCGTTAATTTCCAAATTGGCTTTTTGGTCCCAGGCCTTTAAAACTGGTCAGAACAAGGTGTCTTCAATATCTTGTTTGATGGTCAACAGCAACATGAAGTCTGGTGTAAGATGGAGACTAGCTAGGGAAAGAGCAGCTGGAAGTGTTTTTTACAAGTGTCTCAAAATGCTGCTGTTTCTTCCAAATGTCCAAGGTTTGAGGGCTCGTGCTGCAAATGAGCTTCAGTTTCTCCTTTCCTGTGCTCCCCTCGGGGAGATAGCTTTCTGTCCTGGTTTTGGCTCGGAGATGCTGCTGCAGGACAATTGGACTGCTAAGGTTGGCCCAGTTTGGGGGTTTCTCTTTCCTGGCAACACTTGTGCTCCAGCCTCTTCCTTCTTGTTTTCTGGTATGATGTTGTCGTGGTTTAACCTCAGCCGGCAACTGAGCACCACACAGCCGCTCGCTCACGCCCCCCACGCCCCGGGTGGGATGGGGGAGAGAATCAGAAGAGTAGAAGTGAGACAAACTCGTGGGTTGAGATAAAAACAGTTTAATAATTGAAATAAAATAATGATAACAACAACAACAACAACAACAATAATAATAATAGTAATAATGTAATAATGATAATAATAATATACAAAGCAAGTGATGCACAATGCAGTTGCTCACCACCTGCCAACCAATGCCCAGCCAGTCCCCGAACAGCGGCCCCCCCAGCCAGCTTCCCCCAGTTTATGTACTGAGCATGACGTCACATGGTATGGAATGTCCCTTGGGCCAGTTTGGGTCAGCTGTCCTGACTGTGCCCCCTCCCAGCTTCTTGTGCACCTCCAGCCTTCTCAGTCGGTAGAGCATGGGGAGCTGAGGAGTCCTTGACTGGTGTAAGCACTGCTTAGTGACAACTAAAACATCGGTGTGTTATCAACATTGTTCTCATCCTAAATCCAAAACACAGCACTGTACCAACTACTAGGAAGGAAATTAACTCTATCCCAGCCGAAACCAGGACAGATGTGATGAGAGTAGGGACAATTCCCCTGGGCACCCTTCTGAGAAAGGGAAAAACAGTCTCCCCTATGTCGTACTTGGTTGCTACAACTTTTGCATCCAAACTCAAGCCTGTTGCACATTTTGCAGCTCTGGAGAATAGTGTGCCTACCACCATTACTGAGAGGAGCACTGTAATGCATTTCCCTCTAGTGATGAAATATGTCAACTACAGATTATTCTACATATCTAAAGTACTGGTGCAGCAAGAGTAGTTGTTTCCCCCTTCCTTTCAAACAGCCATTTTGAGAGCAGAGGAAAACAGAATCAGAAGTTTATTGGATCTGGAATACTATGAAGTCAAAGCATAAACAACAGGACTCTTTACCATTAGGAAAAAAAAACCACAAAAAAACCTTTTTCAAATTAAAACCAAAGTTGTGCACTAAATATATATTCACACCAGGTTTGTTATTCCAGATAAAAACCCACTGTCTGAAAGCAAGATGAGTATCATAATGTATTTTCTGGTGGAACAGGTAACTCATCAGTTCTTTTCTTAGTGTTTAGAAAATATCTCATCTTCTCTAGGCCTGGGAATGTCACTATTTTAAGAGTTGTCGTCCTATGCCAGGATTTTAAAATCATAGCAGAAATAGATGCTCGAGGGCTCAAGATGTTAGATTCAGGTGTGGATTCATCTAATTTTGGTCAGCCAATAAAGAAATTATTTACGTAATGTAAGCGCAAAATATATTAACCCATCTTTTGCTCTTATTATATTGCTTGATGCGCACCCTGGGACCACCTGCGGCTTGGGGGGGGGGAAAGTCCCCAGCCTCTGGGCCGTGGCAGCAGGGCTGAGATGTGGTGTGGGCAAGACAACTGATGTGGTTTAAGCATCTTGGTTCTGGCAATCCTTGAAGGTTTTCAAGACCCAACTGGACAAAGCCCTCAGCAACCAGGTCTAACCTCGGAGCTGTGAGCAGGAGGTTGGACTGAGACCTCCTGAGCTCCCTTCCAGCCTGAATGGTCCTGCGAGCCTGTGACCAAGTGCTGGGCTGCTCTGCAAGTACCTCCAGACCACCCAGATCACATCGTTTGTATACCTTCTCTTCCTTTTCTCTATTTCTTGATCACTGTTTTAGCTGCCCTTTTACATCCCTTTCTCCACCTCCCCTTATCTCCACCTAGATAAACAGCCTGCCCCTAATTGCTTTTTCCTCATCACTCCCGGTTTCTCTGCATCCCACCTCAATTTTGCTATTTGTGATACCGTTACTGAGATAATGTCAGCCTTGGAGGGCATTACTGAGGTGGATCCCCAGGCCTTGTTGGCCTTGCGAGGTACAAAAGTCACGCAGTTCAGGCGTCACGTTTGGCCCTTTCTCACACACCTCCCCCTTAGCCCCCTGTGAAATCCAGCCATCCCTCCCGGCTCTCCCCCTAACTTTTGCCGGTTTCTCCCACTGTCATTTGTCACCTCCAGCAATTTCTCATGTCACCTCCAGCAATTTCTCCACGTCCTGCTGAGAGAGCGTCAGCACGTGCCAGGGACCAGCTGTCTACCTGCAGTCCTGATACATCATCTCATTTCTTCCTTCCAGCTTGCTCCTTCAGTGATCTGCCTCTCCTCCAGCCCTCATCTTTCTCCACACACATTACACTCTTATTATTTAATGTGTTTTCATCCACAGAATACTCAGCATGTGCAGAAAGACAGGGTTAACAAATATTTAAAGAGCTTCCACTGATTTCTTTATGTATTTTGAAAAGCATTATTTTCTGCAAACCCAGTAAGGGGAGGTGGGAGAAGGAGGGACATTATAGTTGCCAGATAATATGCACATCCTGTGCACTGTGGTCATTACAGTCAGAAAAAAACCCACCACCCTGATAATTTTAAATTTCAGTCTCAGTGGTTATGAGGTTTTTATGCGAACACATAACACTCACAGCAAAAACATCTCCCAAAGATGGAAAGGTGCAGAATCTGAAAAATAATCAGCATCACTTTAGCAAGACCTGAAAATCATTAAATATTTAAACTAGTCTCGCTGAGGATTTTAATTATATTTAAAGAGCAATTCTTCTCTTACACATGACAACAAGAATGGCGTCTCCTGTGTCAGTAAATTTGCATCCAGGCTGTATGTGAAGTCACTTATGCATATTTTAGAAATTAAAATTAATTATTTCTGGATTTTAGAGTTGTTAGCATCACAATACTGACGTAAAAAGACCCATCTGTAATTAGATCTTTTTCATTCCCTCTGATGAGATCACATCTTCAAATGTTAATTTTGGATATATTGCCATACAAAACTTCAGGGCACCTCACTTTTTTTTTCCAGCAGCACACTAAATGCATATCTTCTCAGCTTTACTTGCAATAACTGGGGATTTTTGTGTAAAAAATTCCATAATGTAGGCAAGACCCATAAGCTAAGAGCTCAGAACAAATTATTTTTCTCCTGCAAGTGCACTCGGGACCGGAATTGATGTTGTATTGCAATCAGGAAGCCAGTCAAAAACTCTCAAGTCACTTCACAGTTTTCAGCGTAGTTTAAATAGCTTAATGAAGAGTAGGATACAGTTGGTGCTGCTGGAACATGGAAACCTGCTCTCCTGTGAGACCTGAATTAATGAAGATGAAAAAAAAAAAGAAAAAACCCTAACTTGACAGCTCTCTGGCAGGCTTTGCAGGGCTGACTACGTAAGAACTGTTTGACCTTGTAAACTCAGCAGATTTAAAATGCATTTGAGAGACAGTGTAGGTACCCAACCTCATTCCCATACTTGCTTAAAACCTGTCTGGCCAAAACAAACTTGCGTCTTCAGGTATATATAAACCTTCATTAAAAAAAATGTACTAAAGGTTTTATTTGAGTAGGTTTTGATCAAATTAATTTTTTTCCTGAACTGTATCCAAAATACTTATTTTGTGTCTGTACCTTTCTTTAACTACGTCCACTCAATGCTGTACGATTTCAGTTTCTCTAAGGCAAGAATTGTTCTCTTAGAACCATTTTGACTTAAGGCACACAGTAGCATTCCTTAAATCAGGAAACTCAGACCAACTTCTAAATGCTTTACAGCTTTACCTTTTAGCAGCAAGAGGCCAAAGCAGCTTTGCCTGGTGTGTCGAAAACTCCCATGTCAGGCAACAACAAGAGGAACAGACCAGAAAAGCTTTAGATAAATACAAGGAGAGGAAAGCTGTTAAATGCATTTCAGTGGATATTCACATGTGTTGGAGTACTATAAGGCAAGGTGTACAAAACTGACTGTAAAAATAAGCAGCTCCCAGGGATGAGTGGTGTGTCACTGCATATGTTCTGGAGAAGGGTGTAAAACACAACTGGGCTGAAATGTCCCAAAAGAATTAATCATGATTTATTCAACTAAAGAATAGGATCCAAAATGCTCCTTATTTGAACTCATTCCTGATAAATAAGCTGAGAAATGGGACAGACTCCACTAGGCAAGCAGCTATCGCTGCTGCCTTGTAGCAAAAGAAAGGGGCTATTAATTTTCTGCTAGTAACAGACAAAGGAATAACATGTTTCTGTGCCCTGAACTACCAAATCAATCAGCAATTCTTTTTCTTTGGGATTTATTCTCTTCTGCTTTTTTGCAGGTAGCAAACTGCCATCCCGGGCCCTGGCAGGAGCTAGGAGTGAACGGGGGCAACGCATCACCTCCAGGGGACATGGCCGAGATAAATACTATCAAACTTTCTTTGCAGTATGGAAATAGATATGGCAGCAGTTCAGTCTCACAAGCGGCACATCTATAAGCTGGTGAACAATATGAGTTAATGGTGAATTTGAGAGAGTGTTTTCTCTCAAACCCAGGTTAAAAAAAGCCTTTACCTGCAGCTGAAAAATATTTAAGGTAACAGCAATACAAATACATGGATTTAGCAGGCAGAATGAGTTACTCTAGCAATTGGGGCTTCGTTTTCATAAATAAGAAGCATTTTTATAAGCATTTTTTACTAGATCAGAAATTTATATCCTCCATGAAAGCAAGCAAAGTGATCTTGTTCACATTTGTGCAAGACGGATTCTGAGATGTCTGTTCCACTCTATGTATGTCCTAGAGAAGGTGCTTCGATTCCCTTCAGGTTTTTGGGCGGACCTCTCTTGTGGCCCTCAAAAGTACTTATTTTACAACATTGCTTTGGGGAGACCTTTGCTATAGCAGTGATGAATTTTAAATTAGTAGCATTTTTAAGCTAAAATGCCCCCTTTTCCTGTTCAACATGGCAGTTTAGATTTTTCTGGAAGATCAAATTTAGTATAAAATCATGTGAAGTTTCTGTTTTTGTTTATTCATTCCTAGAATTTTATCTTTTGGAAAAAAAAAAAAAATTACTTGATGTGTTCCTTTTGTGCAAACTTCTCACCCAGAAGGTCATACAAGAACCTGTATTTTGCTAGACCTGTGTTATTTTCTGTTAGGCAATGATTTGGCTGCTCTTAATCCCGTCATGTTTGAATATGTCCTTTCTGTCATATTTGAAAGCTCAGACACTGGGTACTGTTGGTCATTAGTGGGCTCATTAGTGTACATTTTTTAATTAAACAAAAGAAGAAATGGAACAATCCAGGAAAGGAAAGGAGGAAATTCTGTTGTTGTAGCTCCTCAGTGGTATAAAATCGTGGTTGGTACAAGTAGGTTAGAGAGGGACTGACACCCTCTCTCCCAGTACAGCACTGGGGCATCAGGTGAAGCTGCCTGGGGCCACGTGCAAAGGACATGAACGAAGGCAGCCCTTGATGCCCCAGCTGGTGGAGCACCACTGGAGACGAGATCCTGGCCTAGGTGGTTCCTCAGTTTGAATCAGTACAGCTTCTTCTCATGTTTTTCTCTTTCGTTTACTTTGAGGGGGGAAAAGATCCATTGTGGTAAGGAGTCGATGAAGTGGACAAAGCTCTGAGCAACCCAGTCTGTGCTCAGAGCTGGCCCCACAGCAAGCAAGAGGTTGGACTGAGGTGTCCTGAGCTCCCATCCAGCCAGAATTATCCTGTGATCCCAAAGGACATCTTTTTTCATGTGAAAGGACTTTTCAGCCATTTATTCAAAGTTATGCTATGTGATGCAAAATTTTGTAAGGGTAACTTTGGGTGAAAAATAATTCAGTTGGCTTCAGTGGTTGTTTAAGAACATTCCCACTGTTTATGAAAATTAATTTTTCTTTAATTTCTAATTAAATAGCTTCTGGTGACCTTCTAGTGTATCTCGGGTATAAAAATCCCCTGATGTTTGGCTGCCCTTGTTTAGTAGTTTCTTCAGGGAAAAGATGATCCTGTTTTACATTTCTGGAAGGTCCCTAGCTGTCGTTGATAAACATGCTGCAGATATTTTAGTTACAACATATTTTCGACTTAGTTTCCATTTAATTTATTTCCATTTACCATTTGGGTATTGGCAGTGCTGGCTGGGTGTGTGGGATGTGTTAGCTTCAGATTACTTTCCTAAGAGTAGTCTGTCTCTTCCATGACTTCTCAGGTCTAAAAGCACAGTTTGTGATTTTGGGATACAGTTGAAGCTGAAACGGTGGGTGTGTGTGCGCTGGCTTTCTGCAGCAAACACTCTGTTGTGCAAGTACAGCGAAAGGTCCTTGGTTTTTAAATTCTTGGCAACTTGTGAAGCTAAATACACACTTAGAACAGCTGCTCAGAAGAGACTGAGTAATTGCCTTAATCAGACTTGAGAGGAGCCGTGGCTGGTGCCTGCAAAGCAGAGGGGAAGCATTAGCGAGGGGGCAGGGGCGAGGGCATCGTGGTTACCTTCCCTGGGGTACCGAGCAGTGTACGGTAACCTAAAGTGTGCGTGGGTAGGACCCATGCGTTTCCAGATTTTGTGAGAACAGCTGCTCAGAAGAGACTGAATAATTGCCTTAATCAGACTTGAGAGGAGCCGTGGCTGGTGCCTGCAAAGCAGAGGGGAAGCATTAGCGAGGGGGCAGGGGCGAGGGCATCGTGGTTACCTTCCCTGGGGTACCGAGCAGTGTACGGTAACCTAAAGTGTGCGTGGGTAGGACCCATGCGTTTCCAGATTTTGTTGCGGGGCTACGCATCCTGGCGAGTGCCAAGATGTGTTGGGTGGTTTTGCCCATGTTGTTCTGACACAGTGTGGTTGCACTGACCTTGTGGTGTCCTATGGGTACTTTACCTATAACGATCAGCGTAGCAAACGGGAGTCGAAGCGTTAAAGTCAAAGGCAGTGTTAACAGCAGATTCCAGCAAAAGTCTTCAAGGAAACAGAGGCAGGCTGTAGCCGTGGGGGATTTGAATCACAGACATGCAGGTCATGTGGTCTGTGGATACAGAAAACTTTGCTGGCTGTCCTCCCTGCCCCGTGCAAAAGTGACAGATCCCACAGAGGGTCTGCACAGGCTTTTGGGCAAAGTTGGAGGAAAACCACTGGGAGTAGTTTCTGTGGGTGCTGATGACTTCTTCAACTGAAGACCATTTTGATTTTATCTGAGCTTTTGCCTATACAGTACAAAGTGTTTGTACTGGGTTGAGAGAGCATATCTGGCCTGAGCCACAGTCAGATTCAACATTGGCATGGCATGATGCTAACACACCCATGCTGCTTTGGCTCTCAGCTTTTGCAGATATCTCCCCAGTACTGTGTTGTACAGTGAAGACATATCCTTAGTTTTACATGCTGCCACAATACCCCTAGAGGTATACGCCTTCAGTATATATGTGCCTTGTGTTTTTTTTAACCCCTTTTTGGGTGTACAGAAGGGGAGCTGGCTGGTTTCAGTACTTGCTTGTCACAACCTTCTGCACAACTGTTTTTCAGTGAAACACCAATTTAGAATTGCCAAACACTCTGCTCCCATGTTTTAGTAGCAAAGCAAAGCAATTCTTGCAAGCATTTAGTCATAAAGGGGTAGGGTATTCCCAGCTACTGCTTTGGAGTATAGGCGTAACACATCTGCCACAATTGTAAATGAAACATTGAACCCTACGGTATAAAAGGAATCAGACACTTGTGCAATAAAAGGTAGTGTAAATCTTTCATTTATTATGACTGCCAGGCAAGAGTCGAGGTTAAAGTCTTAATCTGAGTGAGCCCCTTAGTAATGAACCCTCATTAAAAAAATCTTTTTTATAAGGCTGCCATCTAATAACCTTCAATCTCTGTGTATTTATAGAATGCCCATCTAAAGACTCGAAGGACAAGAGGAGCTTGAATTTAATCTTTTTCCTTTGCTCTTCTTTGTGAAAGAAGGAAGATCGTGGAGCTGTACGCCCAGGTCAGTGGCACACAACCATCCCCGTGCACAGGGCAGTAGGAACAGCAGCAGGAGACCAAGCGCTTCACCTGCCTGTGTGCAAAGTCCCTCTTCCCTCAGCTGTGCAGAGATACACAGCATCATAGATAAGGGCAAGGGACTGCTGCCAGCATGGCTTCATTGTGGGAAACAAGAAAAAAAGTTGTGAGTGAAAAGTAGAATTGTGTTGGTGAAAATACTCTAGCTTTAATAAGGTATTTACTAGTTGAAAAAAAAGGATGACTGCATTTCAGGAAATTTGCAGAGGATTGTACAAGCGCTAAAAGCTACTGTGATTTCATTTAACAGTCTTAACATTTTCTCCTAACTGACTAAGAATTGCATTAAGAAATATTGCATAGGTTGTATATTCAGTAAACGGTCACGTAAACTAGTGTGCACTTTCTCTTGAATTTTGCCATGATACGCTAAAACATTTTGAATCTACACTAGAAAAAAAATATGTGTTTTGAACTAATAGGCTACTTCTGCTTTAATGGCGGCACGACAGAGAAGGACTAAAAGTTATTATGTCTCAATAGTTACTATGTTTTCATGTGTACATTCTTGATGGTTATTGTGCGATGCAACACATTTTAATTAGCATGTTTGCAGTTATGCCAATGTAGCTATTTCAAATTCTTTCCTCCTGTGTTACTCAGGATCGGTGCCTCCAGGCTGATCTGCCAGGACGAATTCCAGGCAAGTCTGCGGTTAAATATCTGGGAAGAGCCGTCCAGGCAGAGGTAGTTCAGCTAAGGCAGTAGGAGTTTTGCCATTGACTTGCTGACTCTAAGGTACTACCTATGGACTTTGAAAGACATTTCTTCAATTCTCAGAAACTGTTAGGCATATCCAACTCAACAGCTCATTCCTTTGCCTGCTACGGCCCCTTCGTCGCTATGTTAATCTCAGTTATAACAGAAGATTTGTGCTGAATCTGTTTCCTGTTCACACACAAAAACTTTGAGTTATTTGGCTTTAGCCAGAGTTAATATTATCCTCTTAGGGGCTATGTGAATTTGGTATGAGTCATAGTTTGTTGACATACAGCATGGAAAGAAAAATAGTCTAGCCAAGTCTGCTGGTCATCAGGAAAAGTTTGTAAACTCATCAGCCTTGTTTGGAAGCTGTTTTCCCATTTTATAGTATGTAACTGTAGCTATGTAAAAAGTGATGCATGATGTAGACAAAAGCACTATGAAATCCTATACCTGCTTTTTGTGAAGATCAGCTGAACAAGTTAGGTTATGAACAGAGAAAAAATATTGTCTTGTTCAGAAAAAAACAAAGAAACTGCATTTTCAGCTACCTTTCATCTATTTTTCATTCAGGATAAAATGCCTGTCATTGCACTGCGATGTTGTGTGAAGCATTAGATAACCACAAAACAGTTTTGAAGCAAAGACATAATTCACAGGTCTGATTTTTATGTGGTGATGAATTCCAAAGAAAATGGAGCATCAGCAGATCTGAGGCAGCAGGCATCACTGTGTAGAGTCAGTTGATGTGAACCCTCCTGCTGTCAATAAACTTCAAGCCACCTTCTGCATGTCATAAATTCTAAAGAAACCACCAAAGGGAAGAGATTTTTCCATTTCTAGAGAAGAAAGGAACGTAGATATTTTCTGTACTTCTATAAGAAAGAAGCAGCCTAGCTCCACTTCTTTAGGAATTGCCATATGATTTTCATTGCTCTGTGCAGCCTCAAAGACACCTGTTCCATGGCCAACACATGTGAGTAAGCCCTCTCAGTGGAACCAAAACAATCAAGATTAAACAATTAAATTATACTTTCAGTTATAAATAGTCCTCATCTTGTCTACCAAGAGTTCTTATATCAAAAAGAAAGACTTAAAGTAGCTAACCTACTTTTCCTACTTGATTTTCTTGTCCATTCCTTGAATTTGGTTAAACTTGGGTAATAAAAATGAACTTTTTGTTCCCTTTTATTTATAGACTTCTATTTCTAGTGCTACTAGACTTGCAGTGCTACCCTTTTTTTTGAAGCGATGTGCATAAATCTTCTGTTTCTGGAGTCAAGTGGTTTATCCAAGATTCTCAGTTTGTAGGCTCTCTGACTGTGATGAAAATCAGAGAATATTAAAATTTAATTCAAAGCCTAAGAATCTAAATAAGAAAAATAAAAGGAGAAGAAATTTGTGAATAGGTGGTGTTAACATCACATTTTGTTTGTGACAAATTAAAACAATATCTTCATAAAAAAATTCTGTTAGGGTTGATAAAACTCCATTTTCTTAAAAGGGTATTATTTTTTCCAAAGCCTTAAATTCTGGGCTTGCAAAATCTAGAAATGTCCTTTGAAACATAACATTTATTCCTTATGGAGATTCTTCTTTTCCAAAGTTTTCAGTCAAACAACTGAAGACAAGAAGAGTTCTTATGTGGGTCACGAGGATCCTGAAGAGACATCAAGACCACCAAGTAAGAAAGTCCTAGAGACACGTGGGTATTTGGAATAGATGAGGTTGGACATAACAATTCTACTGACACTTTCAAAGTCTGAAGATAGCAGATAATGAGAGATCCTGAAACCATCTACCTTTTCAGATAGGCTACTTAATTAATGGTCTTCCAGTGTAGACAGATAAGAGAAAAGTTTAGAAGTGTTATGTTTTATTGCTCTTCACTAAGCTCTGGAGTGCTAGAGATAACTGTAAAAATAATAATGTAATGATTAATAATTTCAGTAACTACTAAAATATTATTTATGGAAGTCTGAAAATCAGTTGCTGTAAGCCACAGAAGTTCAGGTAGTGGCAGAGACAGACAGTTGTATCACTGAAATCATTAATGAACACACGTGTGAGTACATCAGGTGCTGAACATTGCCATTGACTACCCAGGCAGGGAAACCTGGCTTCTTCCACTTCTGCATGGGAGTGGTAACAGGGCAAGTCGGAGCAGAAGACAGAGAAGAGCGGGAAAAACAGTTCCTCGGGCTGTGTGATAGCATATTTCAAATTTACAGTGAAAAATGTTCACTGTTTTCAGCATTGATAGGTGAAGAAATCAGTAATGCATACAGCATACAACCGCTGCCGCTCATGAGGGATAAATGCCGAATATGGCTGGAGCTGTTTCCAGTAAAGCAACTATTTGTATTTTTTGTTCATTGCTCAAATGCAGACCGGCATCAGAAGGACCAAAAAGACATAGAGGCTGACAGAATATAACAAGTGGGATAAAAAGTCTCGTTCTTTACTCTTAGTAACTTCTCTCTAATATCTGTACTTGTGCATCTCACTGCTACTGGCTCTTTTCTGATGGATGTCATTTTCTGACGCTTGCTTTATAGCTGTTCAGCACTTTTATTGCCCTACCGTTTGTTCTAAACAGTTAAAGACACTTTTATTCCCAATTTTTCTTCAGGGATGTAGAAGAGGCATCTGCCTCTGAACATTTAAAATGTCCTAATATACATTTATAAATTATTTATGCAAAATAACTCAGATACATTTTCAGTGGGATTTACAGATGTCTGACAAAAATGTAATTTGCTTACACCTTTAAATAAAACATTGTTGAAATCTGGCATGCATGCCAACATGGAAAACTGCTCATTTAGTATAAGAAATTAACAAAGTTAGGCTTGAAATTAGGGGAGTTCTTAACACAAATCCTTAATTTTAAACATGCTCTTAAGTATTTTGCTGAATGAGGACCCCTTAAATAACTTTGTATTGCAAGTTTTTGAATCTGTAGTCTGAACAGTGCTAAATCTACAGAACACATTTTACCAAGACTTTCCATCACAAAGCTCTGTGTAAACACTGATTAATCCAGTTACCACACTGGGAACTCTGAAGTGGAAAAAGAGACTTGTTAACGGCATCAGAGCAGATTTAATGAGTCTGTGCTGGGCTTAAAACTAAGCAGTTTCAGTTGTTAGGCCATGGAAATAAATCCTCTCCTGACCCAAGTGTATCAAGGAAAGAGATGATGGATCCCAGTGGGTCCTCACCGCTGTCTGCCGGCAGCTTCCTCCCCAGCATACCTGCAGAGTGCAATTTGTATGAGTTGAACTGTTTATACAGGTGACCTAAGACAATTTGGTATTTTTTTCAAATTCTTCAGTTGCTAGCAGCGCATGGGAGTTTGCAAACATTCGATAAGAGCTGTTGCTAAACGCCTTGGGAAAAACATCCTCTTCCATTGCTATAGACCTCCCCTCCAGCCTCTGCTTATCACCTTTTCTGTGGGGACAGGAAAAACCCAAGGGCTTATGGACATGACTGGCTGTAACTGAGACATGGTAGCTGAAGGAGCCACCCGTCCCCAGGGTGAGGTGGGATGTGCTAATTAAACCAGGTCTGCCAGTCCCTGCCCCTGCCAGGGATGTCTGCTGGGGCTGCTGCAATTACTGAGGATAAGTGGCCAGTGGTCTTAACATACAGGAGGATAAAAAAGAACAAATCCATGTCGGAATAAATTTCTAAATAAGTTTTTTTTTTGAGTTATTGATATTCTTCTCTATAGCAGAATCTCACAGCTCTGCTTTAATCAGAAGTCATTTGTTGGGTGCCCAAGCAGAGGTCCCAGTCTCCTCGCTGTGTTGGGTCTACCAAATGGATTTTGCAGCTGCACAAGTCCGACTCAGTGGCGAGCTGCTCAGCTGGCTTCACCTTCCTGAGCATGAAGGATGCAAGGATCTGTCAGCACACAGAAATGTTTCAGTCAAGAATAAGAAGTAAGATGTTACCATTTAAAAACATGATGAAAAAATTTTCCAAGAAAGCTATTCCCTGTTGCTTGCCATAAATCCCGGAGGAAAGGGTGGGGTGCTGGGAAAAGGATGTTTGCGAGGTTCCGGGGAATTTCCTGCTGCCCAGCGGGAAATCTGCATGGATACGACCCAGCAACCAGGGCAGAGCGGGGTATGGTCCCCCTGGGGTGCCGGGGCTTGGGCGCCCCAAGGCATTTGATGGTGCCATGACCCAGGAAGGACTGCCAGTCCCGGTTACTGGGGGATAACCACAGGCAGAGGGCATTGGCGTTGGACTGTAGGAAGCAAACAAGGTTAATTATCACTTTTCGGTGTAGTGGCAAAGTTTGCCTGGATTTTCATGGGGATAAAAGGCCACGTTTCTGCAGCAGAAGCTGTCTGCAGGCAAATCTGAAATCCCTGCTTCAAATCGGAGGTTGCTGGAGCTGCCAGAAGACGGTCTTGGTACTTTACATCAGGCAGAGGAGAAATGGAGACAAGTTTTTTGTTCAGCCTTCGCCCCAGAAATGGGCAAACTATGTTGGCTGAAGCTTTTGGTGAAGGACTGTGGGGAGAAATTGGCTGATAACAGATGCTCATTGTGTAAAATTTAATTCCAAGTTGTTAAACAACTGTAAGCAAGACTTTCTAGCTTTTACAGTTGTCGCTATCGCTTTGTATTCATCAAACAATTGCTAATACTGTGTGCCTTCTGTCCTCTCTGTATGCCCTTCATTCTGTTCAAATTTCTAACAATGCAGCAATGCTGTCAAATTTGAAATGCAGCAGCTGGAAGACAAAGAGGACATCCTTAACAGCACGATTTTCATGCAAATACCATGCTCAGGGGGCTAATTGCAAAGTTCATTTACCTGAAAGACAGAAAACCATTTGGCAAACAAATGTCTTCACCAGGTCAGTAGATTTGAGGTAGAAATCTCTTACTGCTCACAATACTTTGACTTACTTATCAGTCACTCATGAGGGAAGATGGACTGCACTGAAGAAAAGCATTAAATCGAAGTGACTGAGTCCATAGCTCCCATTCTATTGCTTTTCTGCTTCAAACTGGACCTGATTTCTCGCAGGCAGCCCACAGACCCTTCTCCAGGCCACCCTTCCACAAGGCCCAAAAGGCCCTTGGTGCTGCTTTCCCCTTTGTGTGGACCTCTACCACCGCCAGCAATGCTGTGGGTGATAGAGAGGAAGATGGAGAACTACCGTCAGCCCAAGGCAGCCGCCTGCTCTGCGGGCTGCACATACCAGGAATGTGGCTTTTGATGGACCGGAGCTGTAAAGAACTTGCTCTTCAGCGTTAACACCTCCGAGATACCCACTGGCTCATCTACAGTGCCTAATGTTTTACAAAGAGAAGTCAGAGCCTGCCCAAATCAATTTAATGAACGAGGGATATAAACATTATGGCTGGAAAATGCCATGACACTTGAGTCCTCCCCATGGCTTTCCCGACTGATCTACCTGTCCCACACTGTGGCTGGTCTGGATCTGATACTGAGGAATCTGAGAGGGGTTTTAGAGATAACGATTGGTGTCTGAGAAGGTCTGGAGAGCCAAGGGAAGTACAGACATCTAAAAATAGTTTTCCTGCTAAGTAGGAGTTAATCTGTTAACACATGGCATGTCTGTATGAAAAACAGTAGTTTCTGCAAGTGTAAATATCATATACAGTTGAAAGAACTCTCTGATATAATACATTTTCTATGCAAACTTCAGGTGCAATTAAAGTAAAATTCAAATTGTAACAGAAGCATCAAAAATATGTCCCATGTGAGCACACAGATCTGTTTATGCAGTTGCCTCTGTTAAGTAGCAATGTCTATGGAAATATTTATATGCTCCATTAACTGGGACAAGAAAATAATATATATCTGTTTAGCATTGCACACTATCGTGACATTCTTCAAACAGTAATGTATTGGGCCATGCTGGAAATGCAGTCCAAACAAACTAAAGATGTGAACTGAAATGGCATGAATCAAACTGCATTACACAGGATTATGTGGACACTGTTAGCCAGAATTACGGTGTCCTTAATTCAATCTGCTTTAGTTCTCCTTGGAAATTAAGTAAATGAAATTAAGGCCACTTTAATTTTTTAATTCTGAATGAGAATATCCACACAAAAGTGTAAGGAAATTAAACTAATCCACCTCAAAAGACTCATTCACATGGCTTTTCTTGAGGGTGCCTCCAGAAAGGATACACTGATTCACCTGTGGGGTTCAGGGAAGATTTTAAAGGCTGACACCTACAGCTCCTCTCTTCTCAGTTATCATCTTCTCTCTGTGTTGCTGCCCAGAGTCAGCAGACGTAAACCTGTGTTCATTCCTTAGCTCACTGCTATAACTAAAACCACTCTTGGTTGCCACTGGGGTTCTGATTTTGAAAAATGAAGGTACATGATAGAAGGGTGGACACCTGGCAGGGAAAGTGCGATGGTTACTTTATATGCAATATCGCTATTTTTTTCTTTCCCAAAAGAGATAAAAATGAGGGGTTGCTTTATATTCACAGTCAGATTACGCTTGAGTAGTTGCATAGGCAAAGAAACTAAGACACAAAATGCCTAAGAGGTTTCTCCCTTATTAAAAGCGTTTTCTAGTTGGAGAATGATTTTACAACCAGAGAGGGAAGCAAAGGCTTAAGAGGGGATGCAGCTTCAGCATCCAACATGGCAGTGAGCAGCTTAGTCACTGGGCTGTCCTGAGAAACACAGGCAGGACTGCCACAACCGTGTCACCCAGAATTTTGTGACCACCTCTTGGGGAGCACCTCCTGTGAGTCTCTCATAGAGTGGTGAAGTGAAGCACCAAGCCAAGCGAAAGTACACAGACTTCTTGTTTTTTTTGATGTATTAACATGTGAGACTTTTGCAAAACAGGTCATGTCATGGGGGATATATGCAGCTTCTGGGTCACAAGATAAGGAGCTCAGCCTAGAAGGAGGTTTTGCAGAGGGTGACTGTAAGGTAATTTTATGATTAAGCTTATTCTTGGTTAGCTGATCCTGGACATGCCCCATGCAAGTGAGGGCATGCTGAGGAACATGCAGAAGGGGAAAACAGAAGTATGCATTAAAAAAAAAAATCTAGATGCTTCACTTGAATTTTCTTTGAGGTATGGGCTTGTCTTTGATGCTAATGCAGATCAGTTACCCTTACGTCTGTCACCTTTACTTTTTTTCTTATCACCTCCTTGGATTATGGAAGAAAATATTTATATTGTGGACCATGAGGCTGCCAATGAAATACATTCGTTAATTCTGTTTGTTTATCAGGGAATCACTGAAACTCTTTCCTTAACAGTTGTTTATGATGAAGTGTAGAAAATAGGTTGAAACTCATTGCCTAGAATGTTGAGCAAATGTACCGTGTTCAGATCAAGCACTCATAATCTTCTTTTTAATATGAAAATACGCTATATTCAGCATAAACTACGGTTTGCATTAGAAACTTCAGTTTTCATTACTTGGAACCGTAAGCCATGGGCCGTGAAACCATGACAGCACAGATCCACAGCTATTGATAGAGCTGCCGTAAGTGAAGTGCTCAGGGAGCACTAGTGTGTGGGGCAGTTTTTAAAAACTGCTATGGTCTAAAAATTGCTGAGGATGGGGAACTCCATCTCATTACTAAAAATGTCGAGTAATTAAAACAGATTGGGAAATAACCACCCTTCTTTGTACTTCCCTTTTTCTTTGCTTTTGCATGAAGGCTTCAAGGCAAAAGACCTGGCAGTGCAAAGCTGTCATTCTTTCATGTCTAGGAAGGTGGTGCTAAACTACAAATTATGGCAAAAGCCGAGGGAGCGTGTATTCTTTGCAGACAAAGAAGGACTTACTGATGGTAGCTACTGTTTCTTGAAATCCGGAAAGATTGTAGAGGGAATGTTGTAGGGAGTCAGAAAAAGGTGAATGGTCTTAGGGTGATATTATTTATCGTCTCCTAATAAAGTGCCCAGTTCAGTGCTAGGAAAGCTCAGGCCTTTCTGCAGCATCTGTTACTTTTGTCGTGTGAGAAGAATCAAGATCTGCTCTCAACTTTGTGGCTTTTTTCCATGATTGGTGAGAATCTATTATGAAAACTCCTAGCAAGCTTAATTAATGTGCACGGACATGAAATAATGTAAAACTTTCAAGTGTTGACTAAAAAGATATTTGAAGTTGTAAGGGTTCCCACTTACTTCCACCAACTTTTAAGCAAACGTTCAATGAGAGCCAGGTATGATGCAGCTGGACCTGCTATTTGCAGTGAAGAGATAGTCATCAATTATTGCTGTCCTTTTTGCTTGTGAACTACAGATGAGCAGATTATTGCTTTATTGTTCCCATATATTTGTTCACTCTTACAAATAATTTGCTCATTGCCAACACACTTGAGTTTGTGGATTGTTCCCTGGCCGTTTGCTGCGATGTGCTGGTTAGTTTGGAGGCACAGGCTGTTGGGAGAGGCAGCAGTTCCTGAACAGGGATCATCTGCATAATCCTGGAGCCAAAGCAGCTGTAGATTAAGGTCTATGAGATGCATGCCTGAGACACAAACCTGCAAATTTCTCTTTGCAAATGTTTCACAATCCACTAAAAGTCAGCCGAGCGAGCAAAATCTCGACCAGTCTACCTGTTAGACCACTTGCAGTGTAAGGTAATATACCTGTGTTCAGCTGGGTCTTGTTTCCAGACCTGTTTTTGCTCCCTCCCTCTCACCTAGGGCAGTTGTGCTCGTAAGGGACTCGTGCTTACAGGCTCTGCACCCTGTACCTGCGCTCGGAGACGAGGAGCCGTGCTCCAGCCCCACCTGCTCCTCCCCAGCCAGACCCACTGGGTTAGTGAAAGAAACCTTTCTGAGGGGTTAAGCTATAAAAGGGCAAAATGAAAACCCTGCAGTACCATGCGATGGTTAGGCTTAAAATGTTCTTCCGGATCACATTTTGTAAATTACAGCATTGTCATTTACAGTAGGTGGCAGTTCAATGACTTTTAATTGTTATTAGTCATGCGGCCCGTTATATCGTGGAGCCATGTGTGTGCTCCCACTCACGGTGTGCAGTGCTATGGCTCCTGTTCGCATCAGAAGAAAGCTGCTCAGAGAAATGTATTTTATTCTTTATATGCATAAATAAGTCCATACTTTCCTCCAGTGATGGGTTATGCATAAAACTCTCTGGTTTGCTCTGTTTTTTAATCTGAGCTTAAAAGTGAGCTTCTGCTTCTTGCCACATTATTTTTCAAGTCCAAAGAGCTTTTCACTAAAACGGGAGATGAATTGCAGCGCAGGGACATGGGATGTCCAGGAATAACAGGCTTGGGCTACTGGACACTTTGGCCCTTCATTATCAGCACTAATACGATCAGTTTCCTATGAAACTTCCTGTATAATCACGGATTCCTGAGGTATGGCCTGAGAGAAAGGTTGAGATCATGGGGTTTTTTTCTATGTTGTGACATATTACGTAATCATTTCTTTACTCATCACTTTAACAGACAGAAGTGATGAATTCTTCTTCCTGGAAAAATGCTTTCGAGTACCTTACTTGAAATGTGTTTAAGAAATGTGCTCAAGAGTTTCTGAAAACCCATCCCCCTGGATTTCTCAAACTCATTGTTTTGTTTTGAGGGCTCCTACCTACCTGCCCCGGCTTTCTGCAGCTTCAGTTTGTTACCTGATTCTTACAGCACTCATTTGGAGCACATGATTATTATAGCAGAGAGAAAGACAAAAATACACACTCCGGGCCCACAGAAGGGATGGGTGATAGAATTTAGTTTAGAATCAGTATTTGCTGAGTTCCAGCCTTGTGCTTATTACTGGTTTATGTGATGCAGAAAATATCTGTATCATTACTGACAAGTCCTTATTTCTACTAAGTAAATTATTTCAGTGCAAACGTGTGCTTCTCATGTAACCCTGTATGTTGTAGCAGTGATGTATAGGCAGTTCCAAAAATATCCACGTTATTTCTTGTCTTTAAAAACCCAGTGAGATCTGGACGGAGGTGCTGCAGAAATCATGGCCTGAGGAACATGTGTGGCATGCAGAGGTCTGAAAGACCGGCCTGCAGCTGGCCTGCAGCAAACCACCTCTTATTCCCAGGGGAGAGATCAATGACCCTTGAATTAGAGACAGGAACCTTCCCCGGGGCTCCAAGACTGAATAGAATATAGTTTTTAGAAAGCCATCAAATGTCTGCCATTTGAAAGGTGGAGACTCCCACAAGTATGACACCAGCAGGCACAGCAGCAAAACCCTTTACGAGTCATCACAAGGACCTCAACATGGATATGTATGTGCTGGTTGCTCCTGAACTCTACCGCAAGGTACAGCGATGTAACCACATCAGATTGGGCATATAGCAAAAGTGTTTCATACTCTCACACAGCAAGGTTGCTCACTGATTATAACGTTTCCTGACAATGTTCATAGAAGTGTGTTAAATCTAAAAACATAGACTTCACTCCATGGAATATATACTCATTTTCTTGACATTATGATGGTTTCATATTTTAGAGTACTAGCTTTTCTTTGATCTTATGCACGTATGTGTTGATTATTTTGGAGACGCCATGTAGGAACATGACATCTTCACTTAGGAAGGACAGGGCCAGTCCTCCATGAAAAGGATGTCACTATGTCACATCCCTCGTGTGGGTGGTACAGCACGATGGCTAGCCTGTGGGTAAACAGGGCTGACTGTGACATTGGCAGTTGGTTTAGAATTAATACTTTCAACATGAAAAGTGCATGTTTTTACAAAACCCCAAAAAACAAATCCATATACTTTCATTTTGGTATTCCATCCCAAAGGCTGACAACCACCAGCAAATCATAGAATCATAGGATCATTGAGGTTGGAAAAGACCTCTAAGATCATCGAGTCCAACCATCGACCCAACACCACCATGCCCACTAAACCATGTCCCTAAGTGCCTCATCTACTCGTCTTTTAAATACCTCCAGGGATGGGGACTCAACCACTTCCCTGGGCAGCCTGTGCAGCACTATTTTTCTGGCCTTTACCATTCCAATGCAGGATGGAGTGAGTGATTATCGAGGAGAAACTGCCATCATGATTCACTCAGTGCAGGAGAGAAGATTAGAGTTGACTGGCTCTAATCTTAGCGAGTCACATAAGTACATAGTCACAAGTACAAGTAGCCATAAGTACAAGTCACATCCTTGTACTTATCTGATTTCTTCTTTTTAGTTCCCCTTGAAGTATTTGCCACTGAGAGATGTCTGGAGCTTTTGTAGATGTCAGTCGTTGAAGGTTTGGATGTGGTGCTGCACATCAGTTAAAAAATGAAGGGGTCAGTCTGACCCACCATCCAGAATTCACCACTTGTGAGTTCCACGTGGCTTATGCGGATCACAGTGATCTCAGGAACATCACCGGAGACCTGCTCTCCCCTATGACTTGGTCAGTAATGGTAGGTGTCTGTTTTTGAATGGCCTCAGAAGCTGGTTTACTTTGATGTTACATGAAAAGCTTACCAAGGTGAGGTCAAGAACATATATGCGCATATATATATATAGGTAGGTAGGTATTTCTATTATGTATACGTAATATACATTATATAACATATATGCTCTACATTATATATTTATATATGTTTATATGTATATGCATATATATGTATTTATGTAGAGACATATGCCACATCAAAATGCAAATAGTTGCAGAATGTGGCAGAGGGCTGGTTTGGATGACATTGTTCTTCGGGATTAATTGTTCAGTTTTTGATGGGGCAGGGATGAATTCCTTGACTTTTATTTTGGATATAAACCATCGTGTATCATTAGGTATATTGATATAATCATACCTCCAGATTTTCATAGGCAATACATTGAACAATATACTGCCGCTCTTTCATGTAGAAATCAGACACTCAGTAAAATTAAAATTATTTCCCTGAAATAATTTCACTTTATTTACCTTAACATATGGTAAAATATTTGGTAGCTGTAAGATTACTTATCATCCAGATGATGCTGAATTACAGGCTGTAGACATTGACTTCATACCACCTTTTAAGTGAGTCAGCATGATGGAAAAGTTGGAGAAAACCACAGGAGAAGAGCCGCCAGCTCTAGAAACCTTGGAAACTGAAGGTGTAATGTTTCTTCCTCAGCTTTCATTCTGCTAAATTATATATAGGTAAAGAAGAGAAATGCAGACATGGAAGTTAGGCGTAATATTTTGAAGGAAAAGAGAAATATATGTAGAGGCTGGCAGGACTCCCAAAAAAAGTGTTAGAAGAGAAATTCAGGGAAAAGAAGTGGGAAGAATACAAAAAATTAGTAAAGTAGGATATCTCTCATGGATGTTTTCAGGGGAAAATAATTGTGGCTTATTACAAGGCTTTTATGCTCAAGAAAGTTGATAGAAAGATACTTTCTGTTTTAAATCTTGAGATGTCTCAGCTATTTTTCTCCACCAATTTTATCCTTACCAGTGTCACACACCTGAACACGGTGCCTTTGCAGCCACATGGAAGAGGAGGGGGCGCCTGGACCTTGCCAGGTATCACGCTGAAAAGCAACTGGTGGCATTCTGCAAATCTGTGCTCCGCTATTGGGATTTGGCTTCGTGTTATTAAACATAAGGTAATGTATGGCCCCAGACAGCATACAAAATAGCAATTCGCTTCCAGGTCCTCTATGGATGCTGTAGCACTAATGAAGCAAAGCAGATCTCAGGGAATATAGCCACGTATTTAGTATGTGTATACACATACTAAACAGCTGTAATAAGACATTGTTATGGCTGAAATTGTTACGGCTTTAGTGGAAAAAAAGAATTAGGATTGAAATTGCAAAACTACCCCATTCCTATAAAAAATGAAAACACGCTTGGATAAATGAAGGTTAGTGGACTTAATTGTGGCGAGTAGTACAAGAAGGCAATTCATGCTAGAGAACATAACTGTGATTCAGATAAAGGGGAATTGTAATTAAATGGAGGTTGGATAAACATGATCATCCTGGAAAGTTTTCCCAGCACAGTACTGGGAGGCTTTACAATGCAGAGGTGGATGCGTGTATGTGATCTGGAAGTAGAGGCGCCACCGCCACCAGCCTCCCTGGGTGCTCCACCGCTGCGGCAGGTTGCCCGCGCTGCCGC
>NW_008795036.1:4293853-4299478 GCF_000699145.1 Aptenodytes forsteri
TGGGTGTTTTCAGGGGAAAATAATTGTGGCTTATTACAAGGCTTTTATGCTCAAGAAAGTTGATAGAAAGATACTTTCTGTTTTAAATCTTGAGATGTCTCAGCTATTTTTCTCCACCAATTTTATCCTTACCAGTGTCACACACCTGAACAAAATTTCCATATTTTATGTGGATTTTTTATTTTATTATTTATTATTTATATTTATTTTATTTTATTTTCCATATTTTATGTGGATATTTAAAATGAAATGTGGTAGTTTGATACTGAACACTGAGAGGATATAAACCTTTACCTGATCCACAGCAAGCAGAGGCCTTCCAAACTGAACTGCTTTATTGAAACAGGTACTTGTGCTTATTTCTTTTATTTGTTGAGTTACAACAGTTCCTTGATGACCTGTATGAGATGAAGGGAACCAAATGTACTCCTCCTAGGACAACCCAAAGACTTCCAAACAAGCTTTTTAATTTTTTTTCCTTTTCTTTCCTTTTACTTGCAAAATATTTTTGCTACATTTTCAACTTTTAACTATATATTATTATTAAGAAAATCTAAATATGCTGAATTTGAATACAGGATGGTATTAACTCACATGTTTCTGTAATTCCTATAGATTATTTTTAGTAACACATACAGAATAAAAAAAACCTGAGAACTTCCTAAAAAAACCTATCAAATACTTCTGCTGTTCAATTATTTACAGAACAGTTTGGAATCATTGTTTCATACTCCTTGGTATATTATATCATAATGATATATATTCCCAGCTGCCTAAGGAGAATGTGCACTGGAGTTTTATAATTGTCTATTCTGAGCTAGTGAACATCTCTCAAAGGATTAGGCCTTTTTTAAAATAAAAAAAAAGGGGGGGGGGGGGGTTTTTGTTTTCAAAATTCCTGTTTTTCCAGTGCCGACTGTATTCTAGATCTTCAAGCAGACTTCCCAACCCCATATACAGAGGCCAGTTATGATCCCTTACTCTCATCTTTAAACTTGCTCCTTGAAACTTTTTATGCTTTAACCTTTTTTTTTTTAAAAAAAAATCTTTGTGCTTTCCTTATGTGTTTCCATCAGCTTACAGGCTGTAATGAATCCTAAAAGTGGGCTTTGACTCAAAATGTGCCCCCAGTGTTTTTTGGACCTAATATTTAACAGGTTAGGTTGCTGATAATTTACACATCGGAATAATCCCCTGAGTATTAGGACGGAGGGCATCCCTTGTGATAGTGAGATGAGGCTGAGAACAAAGTGAATTGAAAATAATTGTGAAAACTCCCAGCACATCTTCATTGTCTTTTTATTTCTGCAGTTGGCATGTGATACAATAAGTGTCTTATGCACATTTCTGTCTTCTCTGTCTGTTAAGTGAGTTTGTTGAAGTTTCTTGTATCAGACATGCCTTTATTTGCAACCATTCCCAAGATCATGACTCCATTGCCTAAATCGGTTGTTGAAACTTGATTTCCATGCTGGAATTATTTATGTATCAAGGTCATTTTTAAACTCAATCAGTCATGCACAACAACATTTTTCTTTCCCAGTCTAAAATTCATTTTCTTTGCATGACCTTCTGTTTACTGAACCTTAGTAAAAGAGTAGTCATTTTTTGATATTTTAAAGTTTTCGCAAAATTAATTTCCTGAAGGTATATTTTTTTTGTTACGGTACAGCAAGTACACACAGGACCTAGACTCAAATAGAGGTCATGTAGATGACAGAGTAACATTATTATTCCCACAAACCAGCTCTAAGGATGTTGGCTGCCTATACTATATACACAAGTTTTGGCATCCACAAAAATGAAGGCAGAGGTGGGAAAGCTAAGACGAAGTTGCACACCTACCTCAAATACATTTTGAGTAGTCTGCCATACGATGTTTCTGGAAAAACAGCTTTTCACTGGTGAGTGACATATTTTCATTTTCTAAAGGAGAACGGGGTTTTGAGCATGTATGTATTTATTAATTCTGCAACCATCAAAACTTAACTCTGGAAAATGTGTTTAATTTCCATGAAAATGTCATTGTTTTGGCTCTGACTTCCCGGCAGTTATTTTTTTCCACAGCTTTGGTAACAATAACATGACAGTTTTAGATCAGAAAGTAACTGGCATGTGCTATAATTTTGTGCTTTTCCAGAGAAAAAGAGGAAAGAGCTTTAAAAAGGAAACACTGAAATGTTTGTTGCTTGTGTTTACCAAAAAATGAAACGGAACCTTCCAGCTACTTTGTTTTCTCCCCAGCCAAGCATCATCCAGTGAGAGGACAGAGCAGTCTGAGCTCCTTGCCATGCAGAAGGAGCTCTGCACGGCTTTTACTGGTAGCACAACGATCCAGTGAAGCAGGGACAACTTTTTAAGGAACAATCTAGGCTAACAGTCTTCAAAATTACAACAGGGGCGTTCTAAAACACTATGTTTAAACTCAGTGAACACAGTTGTTCTCCTCCACTGCAAAACTACGACCAGGTAAAGTAGTACTGCAGAAGAGAACAATGTTCTCTAAACCGCATGTCTTGCTGGACTAATCTTCTTCACCTAATGTTGATGAAGGTGTCCCCATATATTTGCTTGCTTTAAACAGGATTTGAGAAAATATTTTTTTAAACATGGATCCCAGCTTGGTCCAGAGGGACCGACAGAACTTCAGCCTCACAAGGAATATGGAAAGAAGTAACTAGTTCCCACAAGGCTTCTATGTTAACAAGAGCCGTTTAACTTATTTTTCTGCAGCCAAACTACATACATATAAAACTTTAATACCCTTGAAATCTCATGGGGCTTAAATAACCTGGCTGATGATAGGTACCTGTCTAGGAGGAAGATGACAAATCAAGCTATGAAGTTCCTTTTTTTTCTTCACTGAAGAGATTTTACTAGAAAAAGGATTTCCCAAAGCTTTCCTCCACTGAGATTTGAAAGCATTTAGGCCTTGTATTTGTCATTTGTCCAAATTAAGAACGCTAATATATCTAAGCCCAGGTAAAGGTGGATTTCTTCTGCTGCTACTTTTATTTTGCCTTCACTTTATTAAGTATATTGTCAGCTTTTTCACAAAGCAGGAAAAGTTGTTTCCTTCAGAGCTATGTCCCCCCATTCCAGACATATAAAGAAAAATACCCTCGTATATCTGTTTAGCTAGCGAGGGGATGCAGGCAGTAAAAAAAAATAATGAGAACCACTTTATGGACTGAGGACATCCTGATAAATACTCCTTCTAGATGTAGACAAGATAGGAAGGAGAGACGTTTAAATGGAATATTATGTTTTTCAGAACATTTTGAAGGTAACGATATTTAAGGCTAGATAGTTTTCTTAAAGAGACACCAGTGAAGGTCTCACTACCATTTGGCTTCCTGAACATTTTGTACATGTATGCCCATCTCTTTTACTGTTGCATTTAGCTAACATTTTGGTAACAGGGCTTGAAAACAAAGCGTACTGATGGAGTACACTACTTCTTGAGCACTTTAGTTATTCCACAGTAAAGGCAGCTTTAAAGGAAATACCAAATGTTCTCCTGAAATTACAGGAGAACATTTCTAGAGCTCAAAATCCCCTCCATTTATGTGGCCTTCTGCCAACAGGAGAGCAACTAGCACTGCATGGCAAAAAGACCACCTGTGTCACACAATTCATCCAGGGGCACAGCCCATGTCACCGATCATAAATATGTGAAAGTCAGAAGCTAATTACAGATACAGATCTTTCTCCCTTTTCTCTGTGGGGGTGATGATGTTGAGGGAGGTGGCCAAGAGGAAAGGAGGTTGTCAGATATAGGGCTGCAAGTGTTATAGCTCCCCTAGTCTGTGAATAACTTTTAGTCCTAACCGTGGCAGGGTGCGTAATGCAGCTTCAGCAAAGAGGATGACTGAAGGCACCCTGAGAGAGCTCTGTACCCCTTCCCACCAGGGGGGAAACTGACTGACTTGCTATGTTCCTTGGACTCCAACAAAATAAAAGAGGGTTAAGCTTTAGTTAGGAAAGAGCAATTAGCAGTTCCTGGAGATAATTATAATTTTACATTTATAATGCAGTTGTATTTTTCCAAAATCTTATCCTGCCTCTCTACTATTCTGCTATTTACAAAGCAGGATGATATACAAAGATGATTTATATACGATATACTCCTCTACTGCGGCTTTTTTCCAGCCTGTGAGATGTTTTGTTTGTTATGAAGTGTATGGAGGGTGCCACTATGGCTGTGTATCCTGCTGCTTTTAGCAAGTGTGTTCACCCACCTGCTTTCTTGCAACTCCACAGGAGAAAGATGAGTTGTGAAAATGACAACAGTGCACTCCATGTAAGTAGAGGATGAGAAACATTTTATTTATAACCCTGTCATATTGGGGCTACCCTAACCAAAAATAAGCTTGAAAGTAATCCCCTGACTTGTTTCTCTGGATTCTCCAGTTTCTTGAAATGCAGTGTATAAAACAGAGGTTTGTACTTTGCTTTTAGACAGTCACAGCATCATCGAGAAATTGTGAAGGTCAGTTGCACTGTGGACACCTCCACATCCATCCGTGCCTTTTAAATTACACTCGTGTCTCTTCCTTATTGCCAGTTTTGGTCTGTCTCCATTTCTCTCATACGGGTCTGGACTGGCTGCCAAAGGGCCAGACAGAATCATTACGTGGACTTCGCTAAGACTTCTTCTGACACCTGTAACTGTAGCATTTATTCCCAGCTAGGGAGCATGACACTGGGGCCTGACACAAATGCCGAAGCGTGACAAGGGCGCTCAGTGCAAGAACTATGGTACTGACAGCTTTACGGACAACTTTAAAAACTTCTGTTCTGATGTCTCAAAGGGACCAAACAACCAAGGATCTGATTTCCAGATAGACAGTTCTTTCACACAACCCTTGAAATACATTATATTTCTGTGTGTTAGGAAGTCCTTGCTACTGAAAAAAAAGGTAAATAAATCTGGTTGCAAATAATCAAATTCTTAGTCTGTCTTCTCAAGCTGAAGCCAAACATACACATTAACCCCAATGGCCAATTCTTGCTGTTTTACCACAAGCCTGATGCAGAATTTCACATACCTGCACTGTTGGAAAAACATCATTATGTGAGGTCATCATCTTTTCCTTCCCAGAAAGTTTCTAGTCCTGACAGTTTCTTTCTTCAGTGCAAACAACACTCTAAAACAAGACAAAAGTAAACCTAACGGCTGGCCTCTTTACTGTACCTATACCATTTACTATAAAAAAAAGGTTTTTTACATCTTGCTTTAGGAAGTACTCCTTTCTCCAGCAGTGAAGTCCACTGAAAACAAGCCACAGCTGGATTAATAAGGAAGCAAAGCTGGGATGCAGTTACAGGAAAAAACCTACCCTGTCAGGTCTGTTGTTGACATGGAGGTTTACAATGGTGTCGTGGTTTAACCTCAGTCGGCAATTAAGCACCACGCAGCCGCTCGCTCACTCCCCCCCACCCGGTGGGATGGGGGAGAGAATTGGAAGAGCACAAGTTAGAAAAACTCGTGGGTTGAGATAAAAACAGTTTAATAATTGAAATAAAATGATAATAATAATATGATAATAATAATAATAATACACAAAACAAGTGATGCACAGTACAATTGCTCACCACCCGCCGACCGATGCCTAGCCAGTC
>NW_008795036.1:4299716-4308821 GCF_000699145.1 Aptenodytes forsteri
TAGAGCATGGGAAGCTGAAAAGTCCTTGGCTAGTGTAAGCATTACCTAGCAACAACTAAAACATCGGTGCGTTATCAACTTTGTTCTCATCCTAAATCCAAAACACTGTACCAGCTACTAGGAAGGAAATTAACTCTGTTGTTGACATGGAGGTTTACAATGGCTTTCAGGCAGCTTGATATGGTAGAAACTCATAAAGGAAGGGCAAATATAGTATTACATTTTCTAGTTTGAACTGTGTATTTTTATATAGTCTTGCTTTGTAAAAAGTGAAGAATGATTACATTTCGTCAAGGTATAGTACGGGCTTAAGGCTAGTAATCTTAGATTATAAACTTACATAGCTTGCAAAATTTCTGATGTGCTCTGACAAACTTGCTCTGCCTTGCATTCGTGACAAAACTCTTGTGGAGGTGGTTGTCAGTAACCGCCTGGTATGACACATGCTTATAGCAACTGGACATAAGTGGTGGCAGGTAAACGTGATATGTAACGCTATCAGTCAGTACTGCAGCAGGTTGCAATGAAACAATGAGGGCCTCAGATATTTTCTTTTTTTTTTTTACTGGGTTATAAATCAATTAGGTTGGTTTGAAAATTTCTTCTGAAACAAAAGTTTTGCAAGTGTGATGCTAAGAATTGGGAAGAGTCATAAGCATAAGTTGTAAGTCAAAAGGTGTTATTGACTCTACCGCTTTCAAGAAAATAACACGAAGGACAAGAGGAGTCAATAGCTTTCATTATTTAAAGACACCTTTCCAGGTGGACATTAATGATGTCAATAACTGTAGGTAAAAATAGAAGTTTATCAGTTACTTCATGGCGATATATCAAGCACCACAACCATTTCTCATACATACAATAGGGAGCCACCGACACAGACTTCCATAGCTTTTGACTATGTGTAAAATCGTGGGCTTGTTAAGTCTTGACAAGCATCCACCGAGGGATGAAAGCAAGCAAATTCATAACTCTGCTGAAACTAACGGATATGAAATCACTTTGGTCAATCTCAACTGATGTTTGAAGTTTTGTAAAACTCCCTTTGGCCTGCACAGTAGAAGTCAGTTACATCGTATACAGTGTACAAAACTCCAAAATGCCTTGTAGCTTAACACAGATTGACACTGGCGTGTCAATCACGTGTTTGCTGCAACGTGTGGTTACTCTGCTCTGCCCACAAACTGGGACGACTGCGTGATTCCTCTTCGTTGGGTACTTTCAAACAATATGAGTACCCGACTGAAGTCAAGGTTGTAGTGCTTAATATAAAGCAAAGTTATCCAGGTCTAACAAAGTATTATGTTTAGTTGCTATGGTTATGCAAATGAGATTACTGGGAGACAGATGAACAGGATGGCTAAAGTCCAGTGAAGTGTTACTAAAGGTCTATATACGCTATTTGTGGCATGGTATGAGGGAATATTGTATGAACTTTAGAACAGTCCAAATGTACCATTAAATGAACTGATAATAAGGGCTGATAACTGAACATCATTGTGTGCTTAATGTAGGGATAATTAACTAGTGAACTAAAAAGCTCGTAACATGATAGCTAACTACAGAAAAACGCATTAGTTGGTGTCTAAGAAAGTGGTTAAATGTTAAGAAGCTAAAGCTTGAAATTTTTTGGTTGGTGCTGCTTGACAGATGGGCACGACCGGGTCCGACTATTAATACACAGGGTTATGCTTGCTATCTGCCATGCAGCACTAAGGAAGAACCCCAGGTGAGAAATTTGGTCATGAGTCGAGCTTTTGAGTTTGGGTAAACCTATATGAATCTGATTCCCAAAGATTTAGATGAGTTAAGTTAATGGAAAAACTGTGGGCAGTGCTGAGCAGCTACAACACTGTCATTAGTTAGTGGAGCAGCATGGCAAACGTTGGAAGGGGCAGACAGTACTGCTGTTCTGTGTGCTGTTAATCTATTTAGAAGATACCAATATTGAAGTCTTTATCTTCAGTCATTTGCCATGGATGTGTCTCCACAATCCATATTCTTACATGCCTTTGGGCTAGATCCCATTTACATCACTAACATACATTCTTATTTTACCTTCTTATCTACACAAAGGCATCCAGAATGAAAACAGTGAGTTTGTCTACACTTAAAATACCACTTTCTTTATTGCAGTGCTAGTGGGAAATCCAAGCAAAGGAAGACAAAAACCTCCCCATCCAAACCTAAAATATTGGAAGACTCAGTTTTTGGGTGTGTAGAAGTATTATCCAGCATTAAACTGTTTATTATGAGCCATTATTTTCCTGTGTCAGAAGTATTTGCCGTAAGCGATGGCTCTACTATTTTCCATTGGCTTCACTTCAAATCTTGTATCTGTTATTATGAAAGACCTTAATGGAGGCCCTGAGAGGCTACGTACATCCTGTAACACAACCCCAAAGCTGCAAGATACAATCGAGAACACCAAACAATTTATGTGTAGACTGGCTACACCAGTATCATCCAATACTCAACGAGATGAGGCGGCAACTTTGATTATTGGCTATCTGTTGTCTTCTATGACAATGGTTCTTCTAGGATAGGTGTCAACGTCCACAAATATGTAGCGGACCTCAAATCTTCCTCTTTCAGGATTCTGTAAGGAAAACAATTTCAGGCTCCGTTTTTTTCTCTTCGGTAGTTTAAATTCAAGATTAAGCTTGTCAGCTGTATCAAGCAATTGTACATACCTCTTTCACTTCTACATGGACTGTTCCCCGCTTCCCTGGTTCAGAGCCCTCAATGTAGAACTTCAAACGCATATGTTTCAGTCCATCCTTTACGTATTCAATGTGACTAAAAACAGCAAAACAAAAGAAAAAACCAACCCACCCAGCAAGGATACATATTATATGCTAGTTAAACTTCAAATTTAAACTTCTTCAAATTTAAACTGCATTCAGCTCTGGGGCCCCCAACATAAGGACATGGACCTGTCGGAGCAGGTCCAGAGGAGGGCCACAAAGATGACCAGAGGGCTGGAGCACCTCTCCTACGAAGAAAGGCTGAGAGAGTTGGGGTTGTTCAGCCTGGAGAAGGCTCCAGGGAGACCTTATAGCGGCCTTCCAGTACCTGAAGGGGGCCTACAAGAAAACTGGAGAGGGACTTTTTACAAGGGCATGTAGTGATAGAACAAGGCGTAATGGCTTTAAACTGAATTAGGGTAGATTTAGATTAGATATAAGGAAGAAATTCTTCACTCTGAGGGTGGTGAGGCACTGGAACAGGTTGCCCAGAGAAGTTGTGGGTGCCCCATGCCTGGAAGTGTTCAAGGTCAGGTTGGACGGGGCTTTGAGCAACCTGATCTAGAGGAAGGTGTCCCTGCCTATGGCAGGGGCGTTGGAACTAAATGATCTTTAAGGTCCCTTCCAACCCAAACCATTCTATGATTCTATGATTTAAGGAGCTGCTTAACTATTTTGTGAGAAAGTGTATTCCGATGCAGTCCTTATGCTACCATGGGTTCCTTCTCTACTGCTCTTCCCAAGCTTTACTGTGAGTGTATAAGGAGTAGCGGAGTTAGAAGAAAGAACTAATTAGCAGTTGAGGATTAACACTTGAAGTGCTTAAATGTCCTCACACCAGTCCTCCCCTTAAAACTCAACAGCAATCCAATGGCTGAAGATTCTGGAATTTCCCTGTATTTATTCTAAAGAACCCCCAGATTCAGAGCCTGACATCTAGAAAGGAAAGCCCAAGACTGTCAGGGTTTTTTTTAGGCACTTAAACTAAGTTACCAAGCCAAAACACACAAAGAATGTTTTGTCACCTTAATTATCAGGTTGGTTAAATCACATCAAAACAGTTTATTGTATGCTTTACATATTTTGGCAATAATTTTGTTCTACTGAAGTTGTGTAACTTTGGTGCTGATATCAGATCTCCAACCTAACTGCTGATATTTAGACTGGAGTTAGGTTATGCTCAAATGTTAGATAAATAGAAAGGTCATGTCGCTTTCAAGGTCACCAATTCCAGAAACTAATGGTCAAACTAGAGTTCTGGTGCCAATTTGTTTCCTACTGAAATTACTAACTGCTGCATGCTACCAAGCTCTTATTTCCATCAGTCATGCCCAGATACACACTATGAATTAAACTTCCAATACAGTTTAAGGTGAAATGATGGGTTAGAGAACAAAGATAAATGAAGAGCCTTACTGCAGTAAATTCACATTCAAGGTGTTTATACACAAAAAAAATCTGTAAACTTTAGAGACATTTAAGGTCATCCTTATACTGCAGACACAAATGCTACAATCTTAGAAAGTCCTCAGCTCAAAAGTTTATTTAAAATACTAGACTTTCAAAATGATGGAGATGAAATACTAGGAAAGCTGGTAGTACCTTTAGTTATTTACATAGTTTGTTTTACAGACAGATGCTTAAAACATTTGTGCATATCCTTTTCATTTAGCAGCTCCACTTTAAACACTCTTTCACAGAGTCTGGTAAAAAGACAAACTTCCACCAGTAAAAATCACCTTCCTCTGGGAAAAAAATTCTCAATTTCATGGTTCAAGTTGTGTATCTGGGCTTATGTGTCCCATCCTATATGAAACCTCCTTAAATAAATTCAAGTCAAAGAACCCAATAACGACAAAACCCCTATTGGGTTATAGCGCAGGGAGGATTTACATTTTGTAAGGATTAGTTCTGTTGTTTCCCTCAAAAGGAGAATAATAAATAGACACACTCATGAAAGGTTTAGGTGAGAGACGTTCTGTTAAACACATAGGAGAGATGTGGCCTCAAGTACCAAAAAGCAATATAAGAAATGGGCAGTCAATACTGCATATCAGCTCGGGGCAATAGTCGCTGCAGTGACTACAACCTGTACAGCCAGACCCAGCACAGCTTTAAACAGAGCAAGCTGGATTCTTGAAAGTCTGAAAGTTAGTACCTCCTGCTCTTTCTGGCCTGATAAGAACTACTGCTTCAAAAGGAGAAAAACTCTCAAAGAACATTTTTTTGCAGAACAATTTTACTCTATTTGAGGGTTTCAGACTGTAAACTTCAGTCAGATCCCTGCTCCCCAGATGCATGCCTAGGCCTCTGTACTACTCTCTTCATACTCATCCTATTTTTTGGAGAGACCGGTTCTACGTTTACCATGCTGACCATTGCTTGTTTTGAGGCACTCAGAATTGCCGTTTTATATTGTATGTGCACTGTACTTAGTGGTATGTGCCACACAAAGAGGTACTGCAAAAAACTGCTTTCATTTTCACTCAGAAGTGACAGGGTGCATTACATACAGTTCATTAATCTAGATCTAACTTGCTATGATGTGACCCAAAATGCCTTTGCTGTGCAAAAACTAGTGTCTGTATGGGGCAAACACCAAAGGGCACCTGACAAGCTGTCGTCTTCCTCTTCTTGTTGTCTCCCCATAACCTTTAATAGATTCACCAAAAACACCAATTATCTACAAGAGAAAAGAAGTTTGAGTTGTCAGAAGGTACCGCATTCAAACAGATATTCCAGTATCAGCTCATGCCCCTCCTGTGAGTGCATTTTCTTCCAACGACATGCCCCTTGTCAGTCTGATGTGTCAAGAATAGAAGAGTTTATGAAAGAAAACAATGTAAGGAAAATTCCTCTGTATTTCAGTGCTTTTCTTTACAGTCACATAGTAAATGTCTAAAATAAATCCTAGTAATATCTTCCATTTGTACCGTCCCCTGAGATTATGACATTTTAATCTCTCTTCTTACTGTATATTTTCTACTTTACTGACATTTTGTGTAAAAAGGAAAAAAAAGCATGAAATATCCAAGGCATCTTGTCTCCTCCAAGACAGTATGTTTCAAAGTTTAAAATGCAAATGCACTCCCCTTCACATTATCGAAAAAACACTACTGTTTAAGAAATTAATTTTTTTTTTTTTTCAGATCTATAAAGCCAGACCAAATTAACCTAGTTTTAAACTTTAAAGTTGGTTAGAAAGAGAGGGTGATTTTTACTGTATAAATACTGGAGAGAAGTTTTAATTCTACAAACTTTTTCCAAAGCAGTCTTCATTTTTATTCTAGTGACAACTTGTCACTTCATTTCTAGGTTATCCTCAGTGGCATCTGTGGCAACCTTGTTTGAAAGCTATTCCATGCATTTCTTGTTTTGCCTGAAGTAGTGGTTTTTAAAATCTAGTTTTAGATTGATTTTTGTTTACATCTAGCTATCTTATGTGACTGTGTGATCACATGGCTGTTCTCTTTCTCTTTTCCTGTTAGCCACAGGAATGCTAACCGTGTTTCAAATTAAGAGTTTAAATTCCTGGATACTATGCAGTGCTTTGCAGAATGATGGAACCCTAGTGAAGTGTCACAACAGAAAAACTGTGCTGAGGAAACGCAGGAGGCTAGATCTACAAAACTTAAGCGGGACCAGTTGCCTCCCTGACCAGCAGAACTCCTTAAGGACTACATTTAGTAGGCACTCAGGTATGTCTATAAGACTTTCTGTATGGAGACAGAAGCACATGCTCTGAAAGGGCAGACACTGTTGTTGCATCAGTTGTGCTGTGGTACACTCACTTAACTTGGCTTTTAACAGGCTAATTCACTCAGGCTCAGTGCTTGCATTAACTTGTCCTAATAAAGGCTCCAATTTGGAGCTGACCCACCTCTGGCCAGCTAAAAGCACAGGCAGATCTGCTGGTGTTTGCCTGCTAAGCACCGCGTAGTCTTCCTGTAGATCCGCTTGTGAGATTCCTTGTGCAAACTTTTGACTCAAAGAGAGACAGTAACTACTGAGAAACATAAACTTATGACTAAGGTTCAAAAACCAACCTCAGGGTGAGATCTGCATTTCTCCAGGGCATGTCCATAGATCTTACTTGGACTAGAAGAAGAGAATAGCTCTTTAAAAATCACATAGAACAAACCACCTGTAACAGAAACAACATCAAATGGAATGAAAACTAATCAAATCAGATGGAATTAATGAAAAGCATCTTCTGATAAAAAAATATAATTTTTAAAATTAACCTGTAACACCAATTCCGACAAGCACCACAATAAAATAGGTAAAGTCTCTTCCAGCTTCTTTCACTGAAATAGACAGAAAACAACGCAGGAGTTAAAAACCTGGGTAGGAAGACTTGCATAGCTTTCTTATATAAATGCTCTTCTATTAGTCTGCAGCTCAAGTAACATTTTGGCAGAAGAAAAAATTCCAGCAACAGCTTCCATAATGCCTCATCACTAAAAGAAATAGACCACGGAACGTCTCTGTGCTGGTTTGGGCTGGGAGAGAGTTCATTTTCTTCCTAGTAGCTAGTATGGGGCTATGTTTTGGATTTGTGCTGGAAACAGTGGTGATTAACACAGAGATGTTTTAGTTACTGCTGAGCAGTGCTGACACAGAGTCAAGGCCTCTTCTGCTTCTCACACCACCCCCAGCGAGTAGGCTGGGGGGGCACAAGAAGTTGGGAGGGGACACAGCCGGGACAGCTGACCCCAACTGACCAAAGGAATATCCCACACCATGTGACGTCATGCTCAGCATGTAAAGCTGGGGGAAGAAGGAGGAAGGGGGGGATGACCAGAGTGATAGCATTTGTCTTCCCAAGTAACCGTTCTGCGTGATGGAGCCCTGCTTTCCTGGAGATGGCTGAACACCTGCCTGCCCATGGGAAGGAGTGAATGAATTCCTTGTTTTGCTTTGCTTGCGTGCGCGGCTTTTGCTTTACCTATTAACCTGTCTTTATCTCAACCCACGAGTTTTCTCACCTTTACTCTTCTGATTCTCTTCCCCATCCCACCAGGGGAGAGTGAGCGAGTGGCTGTGTGGTGCTTAGTTGCTGGCTGGGGTTAAACCACGACAGTCTCTTATGCTGTGCAGAGCATATTTATATCTCTGTATTAAGCCTTATTATTTTCTGGTTTCCTACTAGATGTTTTCAAGACTCAGAATAGCACTTACTGCTACTTTTCATGTACATGAGAGCTAGTTGTTTTTAAGAACCAATGAGGTGTATAGCACTGCAGTATTCAAGCTACCATATAAACCCACAATCACTGCAATCCTTACGCAGAGAGAGGGAGAAGTAAAAATAAAAAAGCATAAGCTTATAAATTGCACTGACTGAAAATAACTGATTTTATGAATTCTCAATCAAGTGAGCAATAAAAAGGACGGGTATTAGACCAAAATATGTATGTTATTTATTGAGACCGTTAACTGCAGTTAATCTGATTAGTTTTGATCTAAATGTCAGTATACACTCCAAAAAAAAGTCATGAGATTCTCTGTTACAAAGTATTTTTGAGAACTTGGAAAGAGACTACTGATTTAAGTGATAAGGCATGCCTTTCAGTGAAGTGCAAATTACCAAGGAAACTTTAATAACCATTTTTCCTGCAACCTTCTAATCAGTTGAGGATGTTTTTCATAAACCTTTTCAAAGCACTTAGAATTTCTGAGGCTAATTACGTAGTAACCACTTTTCAGTGAAGTGAATGAGACCAACTAAAGTGACAGCCATCCTATAAAGAAACTAGTACCACAGGTAGAGCTTTTGACAATTTTGCTGGAAGTAAACTTGTTTTAACAGCATCAAGATAGGTTGTGTGATAGGTTTTCCTTCTGAAAATGGAAATGAGAGGCTATTACATCTTATCCCTGATGTGAGCTAAACACTAAATTAACAAGCTGTTTGGAAGAAGTCACAAAATTTCTGTTCTGCTTGTGCAATACACACACTGAAACGTATCAACTGCTGCAAACAATACGGTGTGAAAAGGAAAGAGCTTGTTGGGTTTTCTGAGCATTGTTTGTTTTTCGGTTTTTTTCCCAGTTCCTGAGTTTTGGTGCTCTCAAAACTCAGCAGCTGCAGCAGTAGTTTTCTCCGTGCCAGCCTCTGAGCAATGCCCAGTATTTGCACTCACGAGCGACCACAGCCCGTCTTACCTTTCTGCGCAGCCGACAGCAGAGTTTCTTCTTTCCGATCCCTTTGCACGGACACAGGTTTGCTATTATCGCCAGGTTTTTCAGATCTCGGCCCCCCCGCTTGCGTCCCGAGACTCTGCCGGGCGGCCCGGAGCAGCGGGGCGGGCTCCCCGAGGGGGAGCTGGTGCCGGCATCTCCGGCAGGGCCCCGG
>NW_008795036.1:4309515-4310146 GCF_000699145.1 Aptenodytes forsteri
TGGGGCGGGGACCCGCTGGCCGTTAAACGGTGGGGGCTGCCCGCGGCGTCGTGCACCTGCGGTCCCGATCACCCTTTTTAAGCTGGTTTTTTTCAAATTGTTTTTTGATCTTGCACACATAGGTGCGTAAAAGCGATGCCGTTGACGTTTTTGCGAACGGAGACCGGAACACCCGAGAAGACCGTACTCCGGCTTCCCGGGGAACGGCGCACCGGCGCGGCGCTGGCTGTGGGGCGCGGGGGGGGAGGCTGACAGGGCGCCTGTCAGAAGCCCTGACGGGTTCATGGCGGGGGCCACTGCGGTGCCCCAGGGCCCAGTGTATTAACGCTTTCCGTGTGCCCCACACCGCACTGCTTAGGAGCCCAACGCCGCCGCGGCGGGCACGGCGATGCGCGGCGCTCATCCCCCGGGGCGGCGCGGGCAGCCAGCCCAGCCGCGCAGCCGTCCTAACCCGGCTCCATCCCGCTGGTGTATGCGGCGCCTGCTCCGGCGCAGGCTGGAAGCTCTCGGGGGAGGCGGTGTCCTTTCTCTCCAATTAAAAATAAACTTCTTAGGTACGAACACGAATTCCCGCAGGTTGCCTTTCCCTCGGGCAGCGACACAGCTACGGGGAGGAAGGGGCGGGGCCCGC